>NC_086236.1:64806479-65106479 GCF_036321145.2 Pelmatolapia mariae
TATGTAACCTAGTGATAAACACGTCCCTGCCCCAGCTTTTTCCACATCAAATTCAAGATGAACATATTATCAAAAAACAAAACAAAGAAAAACTCTATGACTAAGTTAAGTTTAATATAAATTTGAATTATCAGCAAACAGGATTATAGTCAGTATCAGAGCTTTAGGAAGAATTTTCTACAAGTTTTGCGCAATCCCACCAAGTTGAGCAACTCCACCACCCTTTAAACAACTGATATATAAGCACTCAGTTTAAAATCCACACTGTGTTTCACAACCTGCCATGAATAATGATACCATGCACATATTATACCTGCTCAAGTTATGCTTAAACTTTTAAAAATTTTAATTTTGTGATACATACACTGAACATCAAGGTGAGTCAGGTTAGAACGTTCAACCCCGATCTCATTTTCAGCCTTGCAGAAAAATCTTTGTCTGTCTCTGGAGACTTTGATATTTAAACTGGTTCCTGTCCAAATAAAATTCTCCTAGTCTCCATCAGCTCTGTACGTGATGTAGGATTCTACCGGTGGTTTGGCATTACTGCTGCATGTCAGAGTCACAATGCTGTTCCCTAGTACTGGACCAGAGGGAGTGACTGAAACTGTGATGTTGTCAGGTGAATCTGAAAAAATGAGCATAGAAACATGCACACTGAAATGTTAAGACAGTTTTATTTACAGTATAAGTGTGAATATCTTTAATACAGTAGTGCCCCAAAAGATATTTTTAAAAATAATATTTACTCTTGAAGGCAAAACACGATATTGTAGCTCTAAGTATTAGCAGAGAACAAACCACACCAATATAAAGGTTTCATCTTAAGCAGAAACTGAAGAGTAAAAATGACAAGTGGTTTTCTTGGCTTGTATCTTTCTGAATATTCTGTTCATGTCCAAATAAAAAATTTTCTTCAGTCTTTATCTTTGCAAGTGGAAAAAATTGTCTTGTGTATCTTGAGATTTAGAATTTTCTAAATGATGTAGTGTATGGCAAATTGCTATGGTAAACTTAAACCAACTAGTTTTTACTTGTTTTCATTTACATTTTCACTGAATTTTTTATATGTATATATATATATATATATATATATATATATATATATATATATATTAGGGGTGCAACAATACTCGTATCGATATTGAACCGTTCGATACAGTGCTTTCGGTTCGGTATGCATGTGTATCGAACAATACAAAATCTTTAATTTATTTTATCAACTTTTCTTCTGACATGCTGTCTGTGTCGAGAGCTCAGTCGATCTGCGTTCGACTTATCCGCCTAGGCTGCACTGTCGAGGGCAGATCCACTGAGCGCAGCGCTAGCTAGCGAGACAGAAGTTGCTCGTTGCAACATGGCAAATTGAACCTCCCCCACCCTCACTCAGATCTGGCGTTTGGAACTGTTTTGGTCTTCATGTGAAGTATGACCCTGAAGGTAAGCGCGTCATGGACAAAAGTAAAACAGTATGTCGGATGTGCCACGCAATGCTTAATTACATTGGTGGGAACTAGTGTGTTAGCGCAGTTAGCTTGTTAACGTGTTGACGTCCAGCCCCACGCACGGGGCGATCCGCGGTAGCTCCTTAACGGAGATTTGCCGTGTTGTGGCGTTAACGTCATTTCAGATTAACGCTGACAGCACTAGTGGGAACACAATGAATATGACTGCACATTTACGCCGACATCATCCTAGTGCGAAGACAAGTGGAAGCAGACAAAAACAACAAGCACGCATGCTACAAACTTTACCCGAGTCATTTAGACCGCCGTTAGCACATGATTCTCCTTATGGGGACCTGATATGTTTAATATGCTGCTGAGAATATAGCCCAGAAGAAGCTATAGTATAGCTTTTATTTTGGAAAGAGCCATTTCTCTGTAATAAACTCTCTTTTTCCAAAGATGAGTGATTTCTCGATCAGATAGATTTATTACTTTGTTGTTTCAGCAACATTAAATTTAAAAACTGTACTTTTGAGTTAAAATATATATTTATAATTTTAATAAATGACAAATTAAAAAGGCATGAACATTTTTTTGTATCGAAAAAATATCGAACCGTGACACCAAAGTATCGAACCAAACCGAACCGTGAATTTTGTGTATCGTTGCACCCCTAATATACATTACATGTATATCAGTCCTCTGAACTGCTGTTCCACATTATGAGGATTCAATTCAATTCAATTCAATTTTATTTATATAGCGCCAAATCACAACAACAGTCGCCTCAAGGCGCTTTATATTGCACAGTAGATCGTACAATAATAGATAGAGAGAAAAATCCAGCAATCATATGACCCCCTATAAGCAAGCACTTTGGCGACAGTGGGAAGGAAAAACTCCCTTTTAACAGTAAGAAACCTCCGGCAGAACCAGGCTCAGGGAGGGGCGGCCATCTGCTGCGACCGGTTGGGGTGAGAGAAGGAAAACAGGATAAAGACATGCTGTGGAAGAGAGACAGAGATTAATAACAGATATGATTCAATGCAGAGAGGTCTATTACCACATAGTGAGTGAGAAAGGTGACTGGAAAGCAGTAGCGGTTTTAGATACGGGTGACACAGGCGGTTGCCCGGGGCGGCATCGTGGTGGGGGGCGGCATCACGGGCATCGGCAAAAAAAATGCTCTTACTCATGCTGCCCCGACATCATGCCAGCGCATATTGGAACTGGAAGCTGGTTCCACAGAAGAGGGGCCTGAAAACTGAAGGCTCTCCCTCCCATTCTACTTTTAAATACTCTAGGAACAACAAGTAAGCCTGCATTGCGAGATCGAAGTGCTCTAATAGGGTGATATGGTACTATAAGGTCATTAAGATAAGATGGGGCCTCCAAGGTTCTTCACATCATTACTGGAGGCCAAGGTAATGCCATCCAGAGTAAGAATCTGGTTAGATACCATATTTCTAAGATTTTCAGGCCAAGTAAAATAACCAAATTTTTATCTGAATTAAGAAGCAGAAAATTAGCAGACATCCAGGTCTTTATGTCTTTAAGACATTCCTGCAGTTTAACTAATTGGTATGTGTTAGCTGGATTCATGGACAGATAGAGCTGGGTGTCATCAGCATAGCAGTGAAAATGTATGCTATGTCTTCTAATGATACTGCCTAGGGGAAGCATGTATAATGTAAACAGAATTGGTTCTAGCACTGAACCCTGTGGAACACCATAATTGACCTTAGTGTGTGAAGAGGACTCTCCATTTACGTGCACAAATTGGAGTCTATTAGATAGATATGATACAAACCACTGCAGTGCAGTACCTGTAATACCTACAGCATGTTCTAATCGCTCTAATACGATATTATGGTCAACAGTATCGAACGCTGCACTGAGGTCTAGCAGGACAAGCACAGAGATGAGTCCACTGTCAGAGGCCATAAGAAGATCATTTGTAACCTTCACTAAAGCTGTTTCTGTGCTGTGATGAGCTCTGAAACCTGACTGAAACTCTTCAAATAAGCCATTCCTCTGCAGATGATCTGTTAGCTGTTTGACAACTACTCTTTCAAGGATTTTTGATATGAAAGGAAGGTTGGAGATTGGCCTATAATTAGCTAAGACTGTTGGGTCTAGAGATGGCTTTTTAAGTAAAGGTTTAACTACAGCCACCTTGAAGGCCTGTGGTACATAGCCGATTATTAGAGATAGGTTGATCATATTTAAGATTGAAGAATTAATTAATGGCAGGACTTCTTTGAGCAGTTTTGTAGGAATGGGTCTAAAAGACACGTTGATGGTTTGGAGGAAGTAATTATTGAAGTTAACTCAGAAAGATCGATTGGAGAAAAAGAGTCTAAATGAATATCAATGGTACTGAAAGTAGCTGTAGATAATATTACATCTGTGGGATGATTATTCGTAATTTTTTCTCTAATGATAAGAATTTTATTTGTGAAGAAGTTCATGAACTCATTACTAGTTAACGTTAAAGGGATGGTTGGCTCAACAGAGCTCTGACTTTTTGTCAGCCTGGCTACAGTGCTGAAGAGAAACCTAGGGTTGTTCTTATTTTCTTCAATCAGTGACGAATAGTAAGATGTTCTGGCTTTGCGGAGGGCTTTCTTATAAAGCAGCAAACTATTTCTCCAGGCGAAATGATGATCCTCTAAATTTGTGACACGCCATTTCATCTCCAGCTTATGAGTTATCTGCTTTAGGCTACGTGTTTGAGAATTATACCACGGAGTCAGGTACTTCTGATTTGAGACCTTAGTTTTCACAGGAGCTACAGTATCCAGAGTCGTACGTAGTGAGGAGGTAAAATTATTAACAAGATAATCGACCTCTGTTGGAGTAGCGTTCAGGTAGCTGCTCTGCTCTATGTTGGTACAGGGCATTGAAGATGATAACAGTGGGTGGATTATATTCTTAAACTTAGTTACAGTGCTTTCAGAAAGACATCTACTGTGATAAAGTCTACTCTCCACTGCTGTGTAATCAATTATTGTAAATGTAGATGTTATCAGGAAATGATCAGACAGGAGAGCGTTTTCAGGAAACACTGTTAAATGTTCAGTTTCTATGCCATATGTTAAAACAAGATCTAGAGTGTGATTAAAGTGGTGGGTGGGTTCTTTTACATTTTGAGAGAAGCCAATTGAGTCTAATAACAGATTAAATGCCATGTTGAGGCTGTCATTTTTAGCATCTACATGGATGTTAAAATCACCCACAATAATTATTTTATCTGAGCTGAGCACTAAATCAGATAAAAAGTCTGAGAAATCAGAGAGAAACTCTGTGTAAGGCCCAGGTGGACGATAGATAATAACAAGTAAGACTGGTTTCTGAGTTTTACAGCTGGCGTGGACAAGGTTAAGTATCAGGCTTTCAAATGAATTAAAAGTCTGTCTTGGTCTTTCATTAATTAATAGGCTGGTGATGTTCGACTAATGCCACTCTCCAGTGAAGCCAGGACAGCCACTGATCTTTCTTCATTAGTGACAGTTTTCTTGCGTCCACATTTTGGTAAATCCAACACTGAACCAGTTTCACGAAACTTAGCAAGCAGTTTGCTAGCTGTAGCATGGGAGATGGGTGGTCTCGTAGGGTCATTGCAGCATTGAAATCTGCTGCAATGACCCGGTTACTGCGTTCACCAGATATCAACACAATTTCAATCCGCTCCTCACGTGTTAACCTCTTCGACATGTCAATGGCTGTGAACAAAGAGAAACTTGTAAATAACTCATGAAAGAATAAAGTTACATTGAAACCAAGCACACCATTGTTTTTCTTGTGACATTACCAATAAGTTTGATGTGTCACATGGCCCTCTTCCTATTGAAAAAACAAAAGTTGTATCCAAGATGGCCGACTTCTATATGGCCACCATGGTCACCACCCATCTTGAGGAGTTTGCCCCCTCACATATACTAATGTGCCACAAACAGGACTTTAATATCACCAACCATTCCCATTTTATTACGGTGTATCCATATAAATGGCCCACCCTGTATTTTTCTGAAACCTGTGGAGCTTTTATGTTGCTTTTTTTCCCCCCATTTTTTTCTGTCTCAGTCATTCCAAGTTGACATTTGTTGTTAATGTTTTTACATTGCATTAACTGTTTAAAAGCATTATCAGCAACAGAACTAAAGACAGAAGTGGGTCGTTATTACCAGTCATCAAGCTCAGCAGTCTAAGCAGATGAACAGAGGCCATGAAGACAGCAGTCACTTTACAGCATCCGATAAGTCACCTTTGGCCCTTCAACCTCTGAAACACAGCAGCTGTAACATTGTTTTTATAATACAGGTCATAACACACTGACACAAAATCAGTTACTGAGGAAATGTATAGTACTACAGTTGATTTTTACACTAGAATGCTAGAAAGTAGAAAGTACATAGAAAGTACTTCCAGGTTGAACAAAGCACAAAACCTTAGCTTTACATTAGTAATACATCTTTAGATCTTCAGAAAGGAAGTTCAACCTTTATAGCTTATGAGAAACATACCTGGCCAGATAGATGCTGCTTCACTGTGTTTGTGATGGCCCAGTCTGTTTCTTTTCTCAGGTCACTTTTTGACCACAAGATTAATCGCTCTGCCACTTTCTCTGCTATTCAGCCTCAAACAGGAAACTGTTTCCTGTTTGAGGCTGACTAAGGCAGTCAGTCAGAACATGAGAAACCCTGAAAGACTGAAAGAAGGGCTCTGTTTGTTTCACTGAGTTTCCAGTTTGCTAAACACTTCATCACATGTTGTTCATTAAACTCCAAAGCAGTGTGACAAAGGTTAGGTGGATTTGGACAGATTCCCGTGTTAACGTAAGCTCTTTGAAAAATGATTGCATACATATTTATACATCACTTTTCATAATGCAACAAGGAGGAACGTAGGAACTCAAAATCAGGTTAGATCAGGTGATGAACAAATATTATTATCAGCCAATGCAATGCAACCCAGAACATTTACTCTGTGAAATGACATCAGACATCTTAGAGGACAAAGATACAGGAAGTAAAACCTACAAGATATCAGTCAGTCACCCCCAAATCTAGTGTGTTGTACCAAGTGAATACATTCTATGAATACGAAATACCATGAGTGAATCCATGAGTGAACTCGAAAGCACCAAAGCACATTAACAAAAGACAAAAACTCCAAGATGTACTGAATTTTTAAAAAATGTTTGACAAAATAATTTATTGAAAAAACTGAATCAGTTGTATTTATGTTTAAGTATCATTCATTATATTTATAGCCCACAACAAGACAGAAACTTAAATCAAGCACAACTGACTGTGAATCGTCCTAGTATTTTTCATAATTATCATTTCTGCTTATCATGATACTATAATAATATCACTATATTAATATCACCTCTATATATACATAGTGTGTGATTGGGTACACAATACAACAACTAATTATCAGAAGAGTTAACAACATTTTTTCTGCAATTGTATGTTAATAAAACAAACAAAACAGCTTAACAATAAGATTCAGATGTGTGTTGTGATGATGTTCAGTTACCAAGCAATAATATTCCATAAATTATTTTATATTTAATCTTTTTTTATTTAATTATTTTTCGAAGATTGTTCCAAAACATAATTTTATAATGTTCTACAAATTTACCACCAATTCTCTGATGAAGGCCGGAAATGGTTTGAGCATAGACTATTTATAGCAAAAATAATTTTGCATTTAATTACTTGGAATTTGGAGCATTCAATCATAGGAAGGCCTTATCACATCCCACATGAAGCTAGACTATAACTGGGTCATGCTCAGAGCCATGTATTTGTTGCAGGCTAATCAGACTAAAATGAATTACCAGCAAATTTCAAGCATGCAAACTGCATGTTCAGAGCTTCTCCCAGCTTCTCTAACAGGTCTCCTTGGACCAGTTGTAGCCACCTGGTATTGAGCCAGTCTTTGACTATTTCAGGGAGTGTCTGAGATACTGTGCTAAACAAGCCCATGACCTGAACAAAGGGATTATAATTGTATTGCTCAAAGTCTTTGCCACAGTGTGACTAAATGTGTCAAGGACACACCCAGAGAACAGACCAGCTATTTATTTATTTTGTAGTAAGCTCAACAATGCAAAAGGTTGCATTATGCCATGAAAAGTATTTGTCTGCTTTCTGATATCTTATTTCCTTCCGTATTTGTCACATGTTTCAGATAATCAAAAAAATTTTATAGATTGTTTTGAATTTACTTGGGTTATTTTTTTCCCTAATATCAAAATTAGTTTAATGTTCTGAAACTCGTAAGTGTGACCAATATGCAAAAAGCAAGACATCAGGAAATCTGGGGTAAATATTTTTTCACAGCACTATATATCTATTTTTGCATAGCGCTTTGTTCTTTAAATTTGACTTGTACATATTCACACCCCACTTCCTTCCTCATATTTCTAGGCTCCACTTGAGCATGCAGCCCTCCCATTTCTACTGCATTGCTCACAAACTTTCTGTTAACTCCCCTCACCATGCACTTCTCTTTCAAATAAGATCTGCCAGGTGGATTCATGTCCAAAGATTTTCCACCCTTTTTTTTCTTGCTTTTCATCTTCCAGTTCACATGAGAGTAAATCAGTTCGCACTCGTCCCCTTTCTTGTCTGATTTTTTGCATCCTCCTTCTGCATTGTTTGGCCCTGATTTTGGCAAGTCAGTGCTGCTTGGTCCAGCGATGTTTGCATGGTGAAGATTTTCTGCCCCTCTCAGTCCATCAGCGTTTGCATAAATGCACTCTTCTGTTGTGTTTGGTTCCTACGATTACATAGAAAATATCAGTGGTAAAGATAATCTACTTCTTGCTGTATAGTTACAAAAGCATCAGCATTTGTCAACACTGTTAAAAGGAACTTAAAGCACCTCATTTCCTTCTTCAGTTAGAGGCTGACTCGTTGCAACTGTGTTGTTTTCATCTGTTAAATGACCTTTATTTTTACAGGGATTCTTCTGAGCCCTAAAAAATAAAGTAGAACATCAAGCTTATATGCATACAATACATACATCGTAGTTTTGCCAATATTTACATTTTAGTTCGCAGCATGAACTAAACACAAGACATGCTGAAGCAAAAAGTCACCAGCGCAGCTACCTCTCTTAAAGTGAGTTAAGGCTTATGTTAGATTAATTGTCTGCTATCAAGCAATAATACAGTTGTACATGCATTACTGAATGTTAACAGACAAACGTTTTGAAAATGAAAACATGCAAATATTAAACACCAATCCCATATGGAAAACAAATAGAAAAAACTTATAAAAGACTTGCATAAGATTTAGGCTACTTCATACAGTGAATCATATAATGCTTATATGATTTACTCATGAAAGCTGCCACTTTCATATATTGTTTTAGTAAGCATCCAAAACATACAAGTTTCATTTATACAATTTTTCAAGGGATCTTATATCTGTTTTCACTCTTGTATGCTTTTCATACAAGTTTAACACAAGACAGATACAAGCTTTATAAGATTTATATATATATCTTTTCCATATGGGATTATATGGACTGTTGATGAACACATTTGATTGATATTGCATTCAATCAGTAGTTTTACCAATGTTGAGTATAAAGTCAGCTGCAAAAGTGTTTTTTTTAACAAATGAATGCCCAAATAAACAAAGTAATTATTAGCATTTAGTCAAATAGATTCAGGACAAATAAAGTTTACTGTAACAGTAAAGTGTGAATGTTTTCTGAAAAAGTCATTTACTTACCTGATAAAAAACACATATAGTAGCAGTGCTAACAGTAGCACTGCAAGAGTGGATATTATCGCTGGATACAGAACTGAATTCAAAAAAAGAAAAAGAAAAATACCCTGTAAATTAATCATGTAGTCATTTTATGAAACTCCTAGTATGTCTATTATAACTGGACTGAAGTAACAGAGTCATTCTTCATATGGATTAGAGGGTATCTAAAACTTCTTGCAAAGAAATTGATTGCAAGTGAATCCTAGAGGAGCATAGATGTAATCCTAACATTATCTCTTAGTGGACTCTGTAGAGTACACTGTATCACTGGCTAAGGTTTCAAATATCCTTGGTCTCCATTTTAGTACGTATACAACTTAACCAATAATATTTATAAGTGTAAAAAAGACATACGTTGATGTTCTGTGGAAATCTGTTGGTTGCTGACACAAAATTGTTGACTGGCTGAGCCCAGAGAGTTGAAGGTGTGGCAAAGCAGGGTGAGATGATCCTTCTTATGAGGCTGATTCAGAGTGAAGAAGCTCCTCAGAATTGTCCTGTTCAGAGTCTCATTGAATATTTCACATTTAGAGTGATTGACAGGTAGTCCATTCAAATACCACTGTATAGTGGGGGATGGGTTTCCCAGAGTCTCACAGGAACAGTTGAGCTGACTTTCTGTTGAGGTGCAGTGTGATGAGAACAGGATCTGTGGAGGATCTGTCATTGAAGAGAGAGAGAGAGAGGAGTTAGTCACAATCATGTTGAATACATTTTACAGAAATTACCAAAAAGAAGCACTGATCATGGTTATTACTATGAAGCGAAATCCTTTTTGAACAATTTAAATTTTACTGACTTTGACATCATTTTCAGACTTGAGCTAAACAGACTGTTAACTTTAAATCTTTAATTAATAAAATGTGTTTGTTCCCCATCAGTTTTCAAAGTTATTGTTAGCTCTGCATCACAAATACTTTCTTACTGCTCAGCATTACTGCAGAATGTCACAGTGACATTGCTTGGTATCAGATCTGCTGTGGTCTTGGGTTTTACATACACAGTTTTGAGTTTATGGACTTTAAATTTTTATATATTACTAACATTTCCTGTTTGGCTCTTAGTTTGTTTATCAAATTTTCATCTTCATGTATTTAGTTCTTAGTTACAGTTTCTATTTGTATTAGAGTTTTTTATTTAGCTCAGTATTTGTCTGTGTTTTCCTTCTCTGTATTTTCTTCCTCTAGTTTTGTGTCTGATTTTCCCTTTTTGTTATATATGATTGCAAACTTATTCTTAGTAATTGTGTAGTGCTACTAGGTTTACTTGTCTGTTCTTCATTAATTGTCTTGAATCTTTCTGGGAGCCTCTTGTGACCCTCCTGTGTTTCATTAACTGATAAACCTTTGTGCATATAGTGCTTTCTCCTTTGCTTGTTTGTTATGTGCATCCTAGGTGTGCTTGTGCCAGTTTTTAAGATTATCCATTTTTCCTCATTTGCTGGATTCTTGGCATTTATGTACTCTGTACTGAAATTAACTAGTTGTAATGTGATTATTGTCAGTCTCATTATTTAACTCTACCTCAAAGATCACTTACTACTTTTAGTTTCATAACAATAATTCATGTATTGCACATCCTTCAATCCTACTAATGGAATTCTAGTTGGGAGTAAAGAGTAAATATGGAAAATTAATACACACATTGAACATCTATTTGTAGGTTGCTTGATCGTTCACATCCGAGTGCATTTGTAGCCTTGCAGAAAAGTGTACTTTTGACTTTTGAAACAGCAACATTAAAAGAGCTTCCAGTCCCAATAAAAGTCTCCTGGTCTCCATCAGCTCTGTACCAGGTGTAGTTCGTCACTGCTGGGTTGGCTTTACTGCTGCAGGTCAGAGTCACATTGCTGTTCTCTGGTACTGGACCAGAGGGACTGACTGAAACTGTGATGTTTTCAGGTGAATCTGAAAAAATGAGCCCCAAAGCATGCACAATGAAATGTAAGACAGTTTTATTATTGAAAAAGTGTGAATATCTGAGATGGTATGATTTGGACATCTTACACATGAAAATTATGATTATTATAATGATTATTTACTTTATTTTGTGTAATTACTTGCTCTTGAACTAATAACATAAAATCCTATTTCTAAACTTGGGTCAAGAGAAAACAACAAATGTAGTTTTATTTTAAGTAAAAACTGAGAAGTAAAAATGACAAGGTGTTTTTATTGGCCTCTAATGTTTTGAAGACAAAAACACATATATTTTCCTACCATTCAATTCTTTTAATGGATTTCTAGTTGGGTACTACTCAGGGTACATAAGTAGCAATTTTGAAAATTTATACGTACACTGGACGTCTATTTGGAGGTTGATGGATGTTTTAAATCCAACTGTATTTGTAGCGTTGCAGAAGAAATTACTGTTGATTGTTGAAACTGTAATATTTAAAGTGCGTCCAGTCCCAATGAAAGTCTTCTGGTCTCCATCAGCTGTGTACCAGGTGTAGTTCCTCACTGCTGGGGTGGCATTACTGCTGCAGGTCAGAGTCACATTGCTGTTCTCTGGTACTGGACCAGAGGGACTGACTGAAACTGTGACGTTGTCAGGTGAATCTAAAAAAAATGAGCATAGAAACATGGACACTGAAAAGGAATGACAGTTTTATTTACAGAATAAGTGTGAATATCTGTAATACAGTAGTGCCCCAAAAGGTATATTTCAAAAAATAATATTAAATACTCTTGAATGCATAACACAATATTGTACCTCTAAGTATTAGCAGAGAGCAAACCACACCAATAAAAAGGTTTAATCTTGAGCAGAAACTGAAGAGTAAAAATGACAAGTTGTTTTTCTTGGCTTGTATCTTTCTGAAGACTTTGTTCATGCCCAATTAAACAATTTTCTTCCGTCTTTATCTTTATGAACTGATTTATTGATGCAAGTTCTACAGACATTTGATGAAAGTTTGAATTTTCTTTAGTTCTTCTTACTATGTGCTTAATATTGTGCCTGTCAGAAATCCCTACATTTATTAACCAATACTTAAATTAACTAGTTGTAATGTGATTATTGTCAGTCTCATTATTTAACTCTACCTCAAAGATCAGTTACTACTTTTAGTTTCATAACAATAATTCATGTATTGCACATCCTTCAATCCTATTAATGGAATTCTAGTTGGGATTGTAAAGAGTAAATATGGAAAATTAATACACACATTGAACATCTATTTGTAGGTTGCTTGATCGTTCACATCCGAGTGCATTTGTAGCGTTGCAGAAAAATGTACTTTTGACTTTTGAAACAGCAACATTAAAAGAGCTTCCACTCCCAATAAAAGTCTCCTGGTCTCCATCAGCTCTGTACCAGGTGTAGTTCGTCACTGCTGGGTTGGCATTACTGCTGCAGGTCAGAGTCACATTGCTGTTCTCTGGTACTGGACCAGAGGGACTGACTGAAACTGTGACGTTTTTAGGTAAATCTGCAATATGAGCCCCAAAGCATGCACAATGAAATGTAAGACAGTTTTATTATTGAAAAAGTGTGAATATCTGAGATAGTATGATTTGGACATCTTACACATGAAAATTATGATTATTATTATTTAATTCATTACGTGTAATTACTTGCTCTTGGACAAATAACATAAAATCCTATTTCAAAGCTTGTTCGAGAGAAAACAACAAATGTAGATTTATTTTAAGTAAAAACTGAGAAGTAAAATGACAAGGTGTTTTTCTTGGCTTCTAATATTTTGAAGACAAAAACACATATATTTTACTATCATTAAATTCTATTAACGGATTTCTAGTTGGGTACTACTCAGGGTACATAAGTAGCAATTTTGAAAAATTAATACATACACTGGACGTCTATTTGGAGGTTGATGGATGCTTTAAATCCAACTGTATTTGTAGCGTTGCAGAAAAAATTACTGTTGATTGTTGAAACTGTAATATTTAAAGTACGTCCAGTCCCAATGAGAGCCTCCTGGTCTCCATCAGCTCTGTACCAGGTGTAGTTCGTCACTGCTGGGTTGGCATTACTGCTGCAGGTCAGAGTCACATTGCTGTTCTCTGGTACTGGACCAGAGGGACTGACTGAAACTGTGATGTTTTCAGGTGAATCTGTAAAATGAGCCCCAAAACATGCACAATGAAATGTAAGACAGTTTTATTATTGAAAAAGTGTGAATATCTGAGATAGTATGATTTGGACATCTTACACATGAAAATTATGATTATTATAATGATTATTTACTTTATTTTGTGTAATTACTTGCTCTTGAACTAATAACATAAAATCCTATTTCTAAACTTGGGTCAAGAGTAAACAACAAATGTAGTTTTATTTTAAGTAAAAACTGAGAAGTAAAAATGACAAGGTGTTTTTATTGGCCTCTGATATTGTGAAGACAAAAACACATATATTTTCCTACCATTCAATTCTTTTAATGGATTTCTAGTTGGGTACTAGTCAGGGTACATAAGTAGCAATTTTGCAAAATTAATACATACTCTGCACGTCTATTTGGAGGTTGATGGATGTTTTAAATCCAACTGTATTTGTAGCGTTGCAGAAGAAATTACTGTTGATTGTTGAAACTGTAATATTTAAAGTGCGTCCAGTCCCAATGAAAGTCTTCTGGTCTCCATCAGCTGTGTACCAGGTGTAGTTCCTCACTGCTGGGTTGGCATTACTGCTGCAGGTCAGAGTCACATTGCTGTTCTCTGGTACTGGACCAGAGGGACTGACTGAAACTGTGACGTTGTCAGGTGAATCTAAAAAAAATGAGCATAGAAACATGGACACTGAAAAGGAATGACAGTTTTATTTACAGAATAAGTGTGAATATCTGTAATACAGTAGTGCCCCAAAAGGTATATTTCAAAAAATAATATTAAATACTCTTGAATGCATAACACAATATTGTACCTCTAAGTATTAGCAGAGAGCAAACCACACCAATAAAAAGGTTTAATCTTGAGCAGAAACTGAAGAGTAAAAATGACAAGTTGTTTTTCTTGGCTTGTAT
This sequence comes from Pelmatolapia mariae, assembly GCF_036321145.2. Taxonomy (NCBI): domain Eukaryota; kingdom Metazoa; phylum Chordata; class Actinopteri; order Cichliformes; family Cichlidae; genus Pelmatolapia; species Pelmatolapia mariae. The sequence goes on from NC_086236.1 coordinate 64,820,711, forward strand.
CTTTCTGAAGACTTTGTTCATGCCCAATTAAACAATTTTCTTCCGTCTTTATCTTTATGAACTGATTTATTGATGCAAGTTCTACAGACATTTGATGAAAGTTTGAATTTTCTTTAGTTCTTCTTACTATGTGCTTAATATTGTGCCTGTCAGAAATCCCTACATTTATTAACCAATACTTAAATTAACTAGTTGTAATGTGATTATTGTCAGTCTCATTATTTAACTCTACCTCAAAGATCAGTTACTACTTTTAGTTTCATAACAATAATTCATGTATTGCACATCCTTCAATCCTACTAATGGAATTCTAGTTGGGATTGTAAAGAGTAAATATGGAAAATTAATACACACATTGAACATCTATTTGTAGGTTGCTTGATCGTTCACATCCGAGTGCATTTGTAGCGTTGCAGAAAAATGTACTTTTGACTTTTGAAACAGCAACATTAAAAGAGCTTCCAGTCCCAATAAAAGTCTCCTGGTCTCCATCAGCTCTGTACCAGGTGTAGTTCGTCACTGCTGGGTTGGCATTACTGCTGCAGGTCAGAGTCACATTGCTGTTCTCTGGTACTGGACCAGAGGGACTGACTGAAACTGTGATGTTTTCAGGTGAATCTGTAAAATGAGCCCCAAAGCATGCACAATGAAATGTAAGACAGTTTTATTATTGAAAAAGTGTGAATATCTGAGATAGTATGATTTGGACATCTTACACATGAAAATTATGATTATTATTATTTAATTCATTACGTGTAATTACTTGCTCTTGAACCAATAACATAAAATCCTATTTCAAAGCTTGTTCGAGAGAAAACAACAAATGTAGATTTATTTTAAGTAAAAACTGAGAAGTAAAATGACAAGGTGTTTTTCTTGGCTTCTAATATTTTGAAGACAAAAACACATATATTTTACTATCATTAAATTCTATTAACGGATTTCTAGTTGGGTACTAGTCAGGGTACATAAGTAGTAATTTTGTAAAATTAATACATACACTGGACGTCTATTTGGAGGTTGATGGATGCTTTAAATCCAACTGTATTTGTAGCGTTGCAGAAAAAATTACTGTTGATTGTTGAAACTGTAATATTTAAAGTGCGTCCAGTCCCAATGAGAGCCTCCTGGTCTCCATCAGCTGTGTACCAGGTGTAGTTTTCTACTGCTGGGTGGGCATTACTGCTGCAGGTCAAAGTTACTGTTTGGTTTTCTGATATTGGAGCAGAAGGACTGACAGAAATTTGTACATCTTTGGGTGAATCTAAAAATGAGTATTATGATAATTTGTTAAATGTAATATTATGTAAATCACACATCACAGCTCCTTTTGCACTTTAACTGAACTATTAATAGATCATCATATTACAGACCACAAAGCCAAATGTGAAAAGTAAAACTTTTCTCCAATTCTACTTTCTTGTTCGAGCTTTAGAGGGAATCTGAAAGCTCCGACAAGCTCATGTGTTAAATAAGAAACATGATAATGTGAGAAAATGTTATAATAGGATGTAAATGAAAAACTGCTGTTTAAAATAAAAATAACTGTGCAACATGACTCATTAAATGCAGTTTTGTTTTGTCAGTTTTGAAGACATCCTAAAGTAAAACAGATCTAACAAAAGAAAGACGTGAATCATTAAGACGATCACAAATCAGTGAAAATAGTTTGAAGAGAAAAGTCTGCATGTATGAAATTAAATTCAAACTTTAAGAGTCTTCATTATATTTCATTATAGTTTTGCATTTTCATTGTGAAATGAAGATGAATCACTCCAATATGCTTTGCATGTATGTTCAACGACTCAGTATTAAATTCAGATACTAATACAAAACACTTTTACTGTTAAATATCTCATAAATAAAAAGCCTTGGTAGTTTACTGCACATTCATCTTGAATAGTGATGTCAGATAATTTGATAAGTAAATGATTTAAATAAACAACAGTGTATTATTATTATCAACTTTAATCATCTTTATGCAAAGCAAATGCTGAGTTCCTCTCACTCACCCTGCAGCAGAGAACAAACGAGAAGAAAAGTCAGAGTCCCAGCCATCTTTGTTGCAAGAGAGTGAAGTTTCTAATCCCTAAACCTAACCAAGGAATAAAAAAATGGCAGATTAGCTTGGGTAAAAGACCAAAAGTTGAGGCACACAACGATGTGTGCTGCTGATAAAGTTTCTGGTCTACCTTTCCTCAAAACACCCATCTCTCAAGATTCTCTCCATTTAAAGCAATGCATTATCATGGACTGTAACATCTAGTCCTTTTACTGAATAAGGGAGTCTGAAGTTTACACATGTAAACAGCTAGTCATGGTCATTTTGAAAAATATAGATACATAAATGTTCAGCCTGAAAAAAAGAGAGTATATAACAACATACAGTGTTGATTTCACAAAGCTTACACATTAAATGATGAAAGAGAAGAACGAGGAAGCTGTAAGCCTAAAGCAGTTATGCCATTTATTAAAATATTCTTCAATAATTGTTTCTGATTTCTGAAAAGTCTACTGAAGACAGTGAATTCATGTCTTGAAAGTCTCAAAATTTTTGAAAAATGAATCCTCTCACGTTTGTCCAGACAAACTTTTTTATTCTTTTTTATTCATTTTTCTCCAAACGCCAAAAATATGACAATTCATCTAAATATCTGTGAATCAAAGAACTACAGAAAATCACATCATATTTTCCTAAAACCTTGAAATGTGTGCCATAGTGAAAATAAGATACTTACATTATTTCATGATGTTTGTCGAGCAGTCAGTTCTTTGGATGTGAGGTTTTTAAGGAAATGTTCAACAAAGATGTAAAATGAGGAACTAACACAAAAGATACAGTGAGTGTGAAAATGACCAGAAGTGACTGTAAACACTGCCACCTTTTTTCTTACCACCATCTCTGCAACAGAGAACATGCTGTAAACATTTGTATTCACTCCACATTATTAACTTATATTTGTTTTTGTTTTGTTTTTTTGCAAAAAATGACTAAATGACTGAAGTGACCAGAGTGATGATTTCTTCTTTAAATAAGAGAAAAATTGTATTTTATTGTATTGAATCTTTATTTTGAACATGTTAAAAATACAACCACATAGAAATAATTAAAACAAACTATTTCAGCAAATAAATATTCTATTATATATCTATTAATTTTGACAGAAATTGAACTCATTTATCACTCCAGCAACATCTCAAACTGTCCTTCATGGATTTTGTGGTACTAACACAAATTGACGCTAGGAGGCAGTGTTTTCATCTCTGAGCTGAACTCATTCATTTTCCTTTGCCGTCCATCCATCCATCCATTCGCTTACGCTTATCCTTTTCAGGGTCGCGGTTGGCGCTGGAGCCTATCCCAGCTGTCATAGGGCGAGAGGCGGGGTACACCCTGGACAGGTCGCCAGTCTGTCACAGGGCAATTTCCTTTCCTTTTTTTTTTTTTTTTTTTAAATTTTAATAACAGTAAAAATGCTTAAAAATTATTACTTCAGACTCTCACTTGAATCACTTTGCAGCTGTTGTGTTTTTATTCTGTGACTTTGTGAATTTATTGTTTCACGATCTTTAGCTAACAAACCTGCGGAGGATTTGGAGTCCTTACACAGTCAGATATTAATTTTATACCGTCAAAATATTTATAAAGTCTGTTGGTCATTGTGTTTCATTAACCAAATGCCCTTCATGCCGTTTAATTGTGTTAATAAACGACTCTTGCTGAAATGATCCGTAGATTATCCGGAAAGACGTCGGCTGCTTTCGCCGGAGATTTGCTCTTCTTACATCGTCAGTTATTAATTTTACTGCTTGTATTTGATCATGTACAGTGGTGGTTGATCCACGACGAGCACCATTCATGCAATCTATGTGACTGCTGCTGTACTGTCAAAGGGACATCATGGCTTTGTGTTGATATCACATTTGCAGGCACTGGGCTAACAGAAGAGGTGGACTTTCTTTTGAAAATGATGAAATTGCAGCGTCAACATTTTATGGCCACATCAGACGTTAACTGATTCCCCCCCCCCCCCCCCCCCCCCCCCCCCAGATATTATCATTCTGTCGCTTAAGCTAATAGTGTCTTTAATTTGAGAGACTTCGTATTTGAAAATATGAGACCTCATATTTTCAACCAGTGTCCATACTTCAGGAAGCAGAGGGTAGTTTTTATCAGAAATGATTTTACTCCACACTGTATAAGGGGAGTCAGTCTTACAACTGTCAGGGGAGGAGGTGGAGGAGGTGCCGATATCAGAGCAGGAAGTTGAAACCGTAGTTGCAAAAGAGACAGTTTGACAGCAACTAGTGTCCATATTAAGAATTGTTTAATGCACTCTGACGATTTCAGGCATTACAAAATCTAGAAGGGGAAATAAGAACTTTTTCAGTAGAATTCACACTCAAACACACACCAGCTAAAAGTTTGGTTTCTTCTCTTATTCTGTGGAATATAATATAATTGATAATACATGTACTAAACATACTACTATGCATGTTTACCCATGGAAAACATTTAACATGGTATAAAATAAAAACTGTTGACCAGTTCAATTTATTCATTTATTGTGGTAATATTGGTGGTACAAGGTTCAGTTGTACATGAATGGCATTCAGGTGACAGGATATCTTACTCTAAACCAGTGGCTCCCAAAGTGGGGGTGCGCCCCCTGAGGGGGGAACAGAGCCATTGCGGGAGGGGGGGGGGGGGGGGGGGGGGAATGAATAAAAACAACAAAATATTGCTTGGACACTGCAAGCATAATGGACAGGTTTTTGACAGGGCTCCCACACAAACGCAAAGCAGAAGATGAAACATCGCAATGCTTCCAAAACAACTTTCCTCCAAGCCAAAGACTAGAAAATATGATGAAGCTTATTTTGCCTTTGGCTTGACCTGCACAATGGCGGTACCAAGGTAGGTATCTCTGACAAGACATCCCCAACAGAATGTTTTTCCCTGCGTTGGGAGCACGCGCTGGGCTGTCACAGATAAACAGTTTCCTACACTCTTGATTTTTAGTTCACAAACACTTCTTATAATTAAATTTTGGTGATGTTAACTCTTTATGCAGTAAAGTTACAGTGGGATACAAATCAGGCTGATACCCCCGGTTCAAATCACAGACAAACAGTATCCTACAGTTGTTTATGTTTTCGAACCCATTTTGCACAGAGAGACATTTTTTAAAAATGTATTGATAACAGTGTTGAATATTCTTACACAGTAAAAAAAACCAAACAAACAAACAAAAAACAACTATACGTAAAATAATTACACCATAATGATGGTTTGTTTAGTGGTTTATTTTATTGTAACCTGTATTGTAATGCAGTCTGTTTATTTGTTTAATTGTTTACAAAAGTTTTAGGTGTGAAACTGCAATGGAGTTGGAAAACAAAATACAGGTGTGTGTGGTGTGGTTGGAGGATGTGTTTGTGTTTTTCCTCAACCAATAAACTTGGTTGAGGAGGAAATAATCAACCAATCATATGTGAGAAACATAAATACTGATAACAGGGCAAATTTACAGGAAACTAATATGTGGCAGGTCTCACAAGGTATCTTAACTATTCAAGGTCTTTCTCTTAAACATAGAGAAGAGCAGCTGTGTAGATTATTAATGTCTCTGTTTCTTAAACTGTGCTGTTAAAAGCTTATGTAACCTAGTGATAAACATGTCCCTGCCCCAGCTTTTTCACATCAAATTCAAGATGAACATATAATCCAAAAATAAAACAAAGAAAAACTCTATGATCTGTTAAGTTTAATATAAATTTACATCAGCAAACAGGATTATAGTCCGTATCAAAGCTTTAGGAAGAATTTTCTACAAGTTTTGCGCAATCCCACCAAATTGAGGAACTCCACCACTCTTTAAAAAACTGATATATAAGCGCTCAGTGGCTATTAAATGCATTTTAATAAAGAGAAGTGTGACTGATAATTATTTATCTAGAAACACAAAATAGAACAAAATTAGATAGATCCTGAAGCATCAGTGAAGGTCACTTTGGAGTTGTGTTAATGACATCATACTCAGAAGAGCTGACATTTCTACGATTCAGTGACATGTAAGGTCTGTCCTCTTCTTGTGGCTTCACAATCTTGTGTACTTTGCTACAAGAATACAAAACAATTATTGAAAAATAATTTATGGAAACATCTGTAGGACTTTTGGTTTTAATAAACAACCAGTTTTAACCCTCTCGAGGCAGGCGTTGCCGATTTGCAACAGTTAAAAACTAACAACCTGATTACCCCACATACATATTTTATGAGTTTTTTTTTTTTTTGATAATTTTCCCCAAATATCAGATTTTTCCTGTAACTAAAACTTAATTTGAGCCTGAGTGGGTTAAAACATACGAAAGGAAAGCCGTAAAGATCACACTGATACTGAAAAACACACCAGCAAGGACCCAAGGAAGGACTCCACTGTAAAATCCACAATGTTTTTCACAACCTGCCATGAATAATGATACCATGCACATATTATACCTGCTCAAGTTATGCCTAAACTTTTAAATATTTTAATTGTGTGATACATACACTGAACATCAACGTGAGTCGGGTTAGAACGTTCAACCCCGATCTCATTTTCAGCCTTGCAGAAAAATCTTTGTCTGTCTCTGGAGACTTTGATATTTAAACTGGTTCCTGTCCCAATATAATTCTCCTGGTCTCCATCAGCTCTGCACCAGGTGTAGTTTTACTGCTGGGTTGGCATTACTGCTATAGGTCAGAGACATGATGCTGTTCTCTGGTACTGGACCAGAGGGACTGACTGACTAGATTTTGCAGATTCACCTAAAAACATCAGTTTTTAGGTGAATCTGCAAAATGAGCCCCAAAACATGCACAATGAAATGTAAGACAGTTTTATTATTGAAAAAGTGTGAATATCTGAGATAGTATGATTTGGACATCTTACACATGAAAATTATGATTATTATTATTTAATTTATTACATGTAACTACTTGCTCTTGAACAAATAACATAAAATCCTACTTCTAAGCTTGGGTCGAGAGAAAACAGCAAATGTAGTTTTATTTTAAGTAAAAACTGAGAAGTAAAAATGACAAGGTGGTTTTTTTTTATCTCTAACATTTCGAAGACAAAAATACATATATTTCTCTACCATTCAATTCTATTAATTAAATTCTAGTTAAATACTTGTCAGGGTACATAAACAATACATTTGTAATATTAATACATACACCGGACGTCTATTTGGAGGTTGATGGACGCTTTAAATCCAACAGTATTTGTAGTCTTGCAGAAAAAATTACTGTTGATTGTTGAAACTGTAATATTTAAAGTGTGTCCAGTCCCAATGAGAGCCCCCCCCATCAGCTCTGTACCAGGTGTAGTTTTCTACTGCTGGGTGGGCATTACTGCTGCAGGTCAGAGTCACTTTTTGGTTTTCTGATATTGGACCAGAGGGATTGACAGAAATTTGTACATTTGTACACATCACAGCTCCTTTTGGACTTTAACTGAACCAATAATAGATCATCATATTACAGACCACAAAGTGAAATGTCAAAAGTAAAACTTTTCTGCAATTCTACTTTCTTGTTCGAGCTTTAGAGTGAATCTGAAAGCTCCGACAAGCTCATGTGTTAAATTAGAAACATAATAATGTGAGAAAATGTTATCATAGGATGTAAATGAAAAACTGCTGTTTAAAATAAAAATGACTGTGCAACATGATTCACAAAATGTAGTTTTTTTTTATTGCCAGTATTTGAGACATCCTGAAGTAAAAAACAAAGCTAATAAAAGAAAGACATAAATCATTAAATCACTATTAAATTCAAACTTTAAAAGCCTTCATTATATTTTATGAAACCCAAAGATGTTGTTATGGCATACTGATAAAATAACTGTAACTGACTAATCATTTTATGTCTAATTTAAACCAAGTCAAGACAAGTAAATCATTACGATTTCAGTTTAGGAGAGAACAAATAAACTCACATGTGATACCAGGAAATAAACTGGTTTCAGCAGTGACATCAGGGCTACCATCTTGTTTCTGGTAGACAGCAGTGCAGGAGATTTTATTTCCATGATGGAGGTGAGAAGCAGTGAAATTCATAACAGAGGTCTTGACTTTAGTTTTGTCCTGATTCTCCTGCAGTGTCTCCTGACTCTGACCCAGGTTAGGGGTCCATGTCAGAGACTTAGAGACTTAGACTTAGAGCTTTTTATTGTCATTGTGCAGTTTCTTGCACAGCGAAATTGGGTAGCTGGACCACAAAGGTGCTAAAGTAAGAAAAAGAGAAACCAATATACATCGAAGGTGGAAAATAAATAAATAAATAAATAAATAGAATAAAATAAAATAAAATAAAAAGCAGTGTATATACACACACATATATATATATATATATACATATATATATATATATGTATACATATATATGTATATATATATATATATATATATATATATATATATATATATATATATATATATACATATATATATATATATATATATATATATATGTATGTGTGTGTGTGTGTGTGTGAGTGGAACTATATACATGGTATATTTGTAGGAAACACTGAAACAGACTGGGACCAAAATAATTGCACTTGAGCCAAAAATATTGCACAGAACATGGAAAGACTGAGATATTGCACATAGATGATCAACAGCAGTGTCAGGGTGGATGTGTCGGGGAAGTCTTTACACACTCTTAGTTACCATTAATAGTTCTGACAGCCCACGGGAAGAAGCTGTTCTTTAGTCTGTTGGTTTTGCACCTGGAGGGAGAGCTGGAGGATGAGACCAACATGGCAACACGTTCTCACTCCCAACTCGTCAAATGTGTGACGCATGGTCAGGCTCCCTCTGCTTCACTTATCGACGCGCAGGGTAAACCCCTGGCGTCGAGAATTGACGTGCAGGGTCCTCCTATTGAATACTATGCTGCTCCCTAATCGTTGTTTATTGACGACAAGAGATTTCCGCGGAAGAGCCTGTTGTCCGTATATTTATACATTTCCGAAATCACATTGTAGTGACGTGTACTGAACACAATATATTATATAATGTAAACAACTACCTGAGAAACAGCAGATACAGCAGATAAATTAATTATAGGCCATTACTTTTGTATCGTTTATTGCATTTATGGAGGGAGAGGTGTATGCTGGGTAACGGCACAGCTAGCGACCGGGTGACTTTATTCACCCGCTTCGGCTGTTATCAGTCCATACAATGGGCGTTATTAGCAGAAATCAGTCCCATAGATATGGGCCATCCACCTGCTAGATTGTTCAGAAGGTTGGTATCATCCATCCAGATGGAGGATCACTGACAGGAGCGTGGGAAGACTCCAGAATCCACTCTGGCTGGAATCCGGTGGATACAGCAGTGTGTACAGGTAAGACCATTTAAACGGACAGCATTTATAAAATGACTATTAAAAGTCAGCGAGTGTCAATAATGTTAATGTGGTTATGTTAGTAATACACCGAGTGCTAATATAACAGCTTTAAGATGCATTTGTAGATATTATTACGTGTTTTACCGTCTTTATGGTGCTAGCTTAAAGTTACGGTGTAAGCGTTAGCTTATATTGTAGTAAAGCTGTTATTGTTTAAACGATGTTAGCACAGAAATATTAGCTTCTGTCATGACTCATGAAGTTACTAGTTAATAAAGTTTCTAGTAAAGTGATTAATCGCAGCCACAGATTGACAGTAAATATCCAGATTAGCTTCAATGCATCTGTAATAAATATGTGTTTAGTTTAAACTGTATGATACTTATACTGACCCAGGGTCAGTGTAAAATACAATCCTAGCTGTGTGAACAAAGCCTGGCTCTTTTAATCCTGCATGACAAACCTCAGGATGCAGGTTCTTATTACTCTTTCCTGCTGGCACACCTGTCACCTGAGAGTCAGCTAGAAACTTACAGTGACGTGGACATCATGCAAAGACTGCCAGACTCTGTAATACTGTAAATGATCAGTGACTCAGGTTAACACTAAACTTTAAACAGTCCCTCTGTGTCTCTGTGTTTGCTGAACATCTAGGATTGAGTCAGGCTGCGTTGACTGTGGGACTTTTCTGTGTTAAAAGCAGGTTGAAGATGGCTCAGAAACATTTGAAGATTAAAATTTAGCATTATGGCTGCTGGTGGTTTGTAAAGCCTCTACTCAGCTGTATTTTTGTTACTAATTTATGTTTGTTGTTGCTTAACACAGATTTCAGAAGAGCAAAGATGAGCACTGTTGCTTAATCCTTAATAGTTTAACTGGATTGGAAATCAAAAAAATCCAGATTCTTCTTCCACAGAAGTTTCATTTGTCAGTGTGGGACTGCTGAGTCACCTGAAGAACTCATTTCATTCTCCACGATGTTGATTTACAGAAATGTTTCACAGGAACTGATTCCTCCCAAAGGGTGAACTAGTGTGTTTCCATAGATTACCTCTGTATGAATGTACTTCTTAAATGAAGGCAAGTGTTTGTCCTTTTTTGTTCCTCAGGTACAGTACGTGATATTAAGGGCAGGCGGTCATCACTGGGGGAAGACAAGAAGCAGACGTACTTCCAAGAGGGAGCTGCAGTGAGGACACAGCCTGGTCACTGAGGTCAGAGGTCAGAATCTGAAACAGCTCAGGTTTATATTCTAGGGGTTGTAAAAAAATTGAAATGTATTTATAAAGAAACCTTTAAATAATATTTCAAATAATAGTCATAATTATGATTATTATTAGAAATATCAAACATTTAAGTGGATTTTCTGTTACACGTATTGTCTTAGCCCTGCGATAACTGGCAGCCTGTCTTTGTCCTGTATCAGCTGGGATAGGCTTCATCCTCCCGCGACCTTGAATTGGATACATGAATTATATTGAATTGTATTCCAATTATGTAATCTGATCATTTACAAACTCAAGGTATCCAATCAAAATGTAAGTAATAATGTTAAAAATGGGAAAGCAGAAATAAGTGTGACATGAATGTAAATGTGTTAGCTGACATAGAGGACAGCTACATGTAGTCTGAAAAACCTTTGTTGTCAAGTTTGCAGGTCCATCAGCACGAGACATTCTTACATAGAAGAGACTGTTAAAGTCTCTAACTCAGTGAAGCATTATTGGTCCCGTCTGTTTGGATAAATATACTAAGCTGATGTATGTCCATTTATTGACACATTTTCTCAAGTGCTTATCCAGTTCAGGATCACAGTGGAGCTGCAGCTGGATATGTTCAGTAAAGAAACCTTACAAAAGTTAACAATAAACCTGCATCTCTGTACGTTGTTGTCCACAGGATGAGAAAATCAAACTGGAAGACTGTGGAACATGTTAATAAATGTTTGTGTTTATCCCTGTGTCTTTCACAGGAGGCGCTGAAAGGTTTCCCTAATAGTTTCTGGTGAATCAAAGCAGAACCATAAAGGTTGCTGGACTGCATGATGGCCTTACCCCTGAGCAGTCATCCTGTTAAAGGAGGAACCAGTTAGAAGCTGTTTTCAAAGTAGCTGAGCAGATTTCATCTCAAGTAAGCGATTAACTGTTTGTTCATTTGTTCTGCCACTTAAAGAGCATTTAAGGACGTCTTTTGAGTGTCCAGTTGAATTAATTCTACTGGCTCTCACGGTCATTTGTGATTATGGACATATTTTTCATGTACATCAACCATTTAGTAAATTCTATCTATTTAGTAATATCTGTCAGCTATAAAATGTAATATAAATATAAAAATATCTAAATATCTCCTGCCCTTTATATTTTAATGATGTAAGACCAGACGTCTGTTATCGTGTTACATTAGCATTCCTCACATATCAATGAGATGCTGTACAGTACAATCCTACTGACACAGCAGAGGGATAACGACGGCTATTTAACATCGTTGCACAACACATTCGAGCTGCATGATGCAGACAAAGTGACTAAATCATCTTTTTGTGGGCTATTGTCTTCAAACCAGCAGACAAAGCCAATGGCAGAAGATGTTTGGAGAAGAACTTCAGGCCGTGTACTGACAAGGTATTTTTTTCTTGTTATCAAAAGACATTTAGAGTGACGGCTTCTACAACTGTGCTGAAGTAAAGCTTACAGTCTAAGAAGTCACAGTGTTGATATTCAGCACAAAGAGAAAAGCTCACTTGTTTGAATTTATTTACAATCATAGTTTTTATAAATTCTGACTGTAAACAGCTTTTACAGCTTTGATATTGTTTGACACTCGATATCAGGTGATGGTATTTAATTTAAAGGTTTCTATGTCCCAATGAGCCATTTACACTGACCAGTGTCAGTTTGACTGTAACACATTCATTATTTAGATCCAGCATTTCTAAGAGAAATAACTGAATGTAAAAATGGCAGCCCTCAGGCCAGGTTTAATTGATAGAGATATATGCATGCATTATGAAATTTATGTATCCCAGATCATTTTTATTCATCTAGTCCTGGCAGACCCACCCCTTTCTCCCAAGTTAACTGCAACCCAAAAGAACTAGTGGGGCTATTTACACACTCACAACCAGTGTGGGGTAAAAAGAGCCACCAAAAACCTGTCAGCCTGCACAGCTACAGATGTGCTAAAAGAATTAGAAGCTCTGCTTATGGAGAAACCCTTGGAGAAACTTTCTAAGCCTAACAGAGGACAGGTACTCCTGCCCAAATAACATGATATAACCCCACATACAGCCCAGACATAAAATGAACCAAGTCATTTGGTTAAAGACAGCATGGGACCAAATGCATGTAACCAGCCTGCACCAACCTAACATTTCTTCCTCCTGAATTAAATGAATGAATGGATAAAAGTTAAATGACTACAAACGTAAAGCCACTAGTTCCCACACTGGAGTTCCCTGACACTGTGTTAACTGTACTGAGCTTGTATCAACAGTTGTAACAGGCTAAGCTACATGAGACACTGCATTGAGCGATTGTTTCTATCTTAATGGTTTCAGCTCATATGTTCTTTTTCCTTTCTGTAGATCAAAGCAGCTCGTGCTCTTTCTGCTTCCATTTTGATGGCAAGAAGAAGAAAAAGAAGAAGAAGACTTCAGCGAAGTGGCGTTCATGGTCTCAGTGGACAGTCATGGTCACATACTGCATGTGGTTTTAAAAGCAACATATCTGTTCACCACAACAATCGAGATGTGTAATATCAGTGCAGCTACGGTTTGTTCTTGAACATCAGTTCTGTTTTCTACTTTGACCACCTAGACCAAAAAAGTGTTGTTTTCAGATTCTTTCTTTTAAATCTGTAAAGCACCTGTTCATTTTTTATTACAATTAGTTTCACATAAATAGTAGTGTTTCCTTTATGGTCTTTTAATGCTTACACTAGACTGTACACGTCTACATTAGAGACATTTCTGTTATCTATTTATGAGACTGGGCTGCTTGACTACAATTTGGAAATGGATGCAAAATCGTGCTATTGTTTGTTATTTAATATGATTCAATTCAATAAAACTTTATTGATCCTGAAGGTTGACCCCGAGGGAAATTTGGGTTAAGGCCAACACAGGACGTGTCTGACTAAGCAAAGATTAATCTGATCCCATTTCTACCTGTCTCTAGTGTTTCAACTGTAATTGTCAGGATATATATTTATTCCAGCTCTCATAGGGCAAAAGAATGACTCAGACTTGTCAAATGTTCTTTGACTTGATAAACAATTTGAAGTTCACAATTTTCTTACAAATAAAACTATAATGACAAACATGAACAGCTGTGGTTATTTCTGAGACATGATTTTTTTGAATGTGTTCACATTTAGACAGTGTACATTTGTATGCTGAAACTGTAATGGTGAACCTGAGGTGATGGTCAACACAAGACAAATATATATAAATATAAAACAATACTGAAGTAATGTCTTTACCCTCTGCAGCGTGTGGACGCTGTGCACACAATCACCTTATTCACTGTAGTAAACATGCACCGCTAGCTCACTTGACTGACGGTCTCCATGGTTACATCGTATATTATTAGCTATGCAAACAGCTTCCAAAGATACCGCCATAGCTCTCTGCAGCTGTAACACTTTCATGCTTTACAAATCATTTCACGTTTTTGATAGTTATGAAGACAGAATATGTTTTTAAAGTCATGCTAGGCTGTTGCTATGGTGGTTGCTGTGGACTAGAGTGGACCGCGCGTCCGATTCCTGTTATTAGCTGTCCGCCGTAGGAAGGCTGCGTTCCGTTTAGAAGTAGCTCCAGTCTGCCGAAACTCGAACTCAAACCCCGCTTTGTTCTTTAATTAAAGGGCTTTTACAGCCGTTCATGACACACACGCACACACACACATAAAGCACTTTGCCTCACCATGAGAATGCAACTTTACTAAAACCTTTAAAGTATCTGATATAGGATAGAAAAATGAAGCAACCAGAGATTTAATGATGAAGACTCTGGGTTCTGTAGTTCACGTTTTACAGTCCTGAATGACTCACTGCACATCCAAATAATTTATTGAAGAGGAGTTTAGAATGCACTTTACATTTAGACAGTTGCTGTTTAATTTTTTACATTGTTACTGTGTTATGTCATGATAAGGTTTACCTGCTGGGGGTTTGATGGATCAGCTGGACAATACAGTCAAAGACAGACTTCATCCATCATATGCAAGAATCCTAGTTGGATTTTTGTTTTCACTCATATTTTAGAACCAAATATTGAAAACAACTGTGACAGACTGGATACCTGGTCAGGGTGTACATTACCTTTCACTCAAGGATCCCAGGACAGAGCCCTGCCCCACCATGAGCCTGGGTGGATACGCAGTTATAATATAAAATGACTGATACTGAATATGAATATTTCATGAAAATCAAATTATAATATGAATTCCTAGGTGTTTGTTATATCCAGCAAGAGTAATATGTCAGACATATGTCTGAATTGCTAACCCTAACCCTAGCTCAACAGACCACAATGCCCTGGACTGTCACTATTATTACATGCTGTGAACAGAAGTAGCTTTGATCACAGTTTATGTTGTAAAAGAGAAGGAATATTGAAAAAAAGATCTACATTGTGATATTATTTCTTCCAAACTGACCAGAAACATGCTTGTCATACTCTCACAGCACAGGATCAGACTCACTGTGCATGACGGCTCAGGCCAATAATGTTTGTTAGATTGTCAGTTGTTTAGTATACTTCTGTACAGTTAGGGTCACCATCTCTATTTCAGTATAATTAATATGCAGAAAACACTAAAAGTTGATTGTCTTCCAATATTCTAGCATAATTAAAAAACTTTGACTTTGTTAGTACATATTGTTACAGTCCTAATGCCAATATGATTCTTCATAACTCCTGCTTTGAAATACTGAGCTTTAAAATTGACCTGATGAAAGATAATTTACAGTGGCAGTCTGTCAGGATAATTCTGACTATAAGATCACTGTATTAATCTGAATCCTTCTGAAATGTGCTGTGAATGAATGCTGATGCAATTCACTGTGGGAAAGCTGTTAATAAAATGAATCTGTGACACATGCAACACATTCACAGAGGAAGAGGACACAAAGGGAGGACACGCAGAGACTGTGTTAAAGTCAGAAATCGAAATCTTTAGTCAAAAACAGGCGGCGGTTACAAACAGGAAGACAAGCAGTCCATTAAACAGTCTACAGGGTCAAACATACAGTGAATTCAAACAGCAGTAAAAAATAACTGGACACTGAAAAACTTAAAGCAATGTGTGATGCAATAAAAGGAAGCAGCGCAGTATATTCACTGAATTACAAAATTATAAAAGAGAAAAACGACGATTTCTAAGGTTTGTTTTCTAAATGCAGGTAGAGTGTGGCTGGTAAAGATGGAAACATACAGAATGTAAACTGTGTGAGTTTGGTGAACTTTGTTAGTAACAAATGAGGTAAAAAAAAACAACCCAAAACAGACAAAACACAGAAAGAGGCTCTCAGTATTCATTAATAATTAGAAAGCATCTAAACATTCTGGTCGTGGATTTGTACAGTCTTAGTTCCGCTCGCTGTCATTATTATAATCATCATGATCAATGGCGAGGTCCTGAGGTGGGCGGGGCTGTCTCTGGTGATGTCACCATGAAGGAACAGCATCTGGCACGTGTTGGTGAAACATCCCAGTACACTGGTGTAGTTTCCTCTCCAGCTGTTTGACATTTGACACTTCAACATTAAGGGGAAGAAGAAGAAACAGTGTTAGGTCAGGTGACCACATGGTTTCTAAAAAAACTGACAGGAAGTAACCAGGCTGTTAGAAATGGATATCATGTGTTTATAGTTACTGTAGTTAGGTAACTCTACTTACCAAAAGCAAAGCTGCTGAATGTTGCAGGAACATGCTCATGTGTGGTGGTCATTCAGTGCTGCTCCGGCAGGTTAGACAGTCCAAGACTGATATCCTGCCCATCTGAGAGTTTGAAAACACACATGCAAAGATTTAATTGTATTACAGTCAAAGTTGGATGTTCGTTTTTGTCCTTTAAAAATGTTTGTGTATTTGAAAGCACTAACATTTAGGGATGACTTGGATCGTCTCTCTCTAAGAGTATCTCCTTTAAAGGGGAGACAAGTGTGTCCACTGATCCACGTCACTTTACCTGGATGATGACTCCTCTCTCCCTCACCCAGAAACACTCCTAAAATAACCAAGCAAATAAATAATACCGAAGATTTACTCACATTACAAAAACATCAAAAACATCTCCCTTTGATTCCATTCCTCCATTCCTGCTAAACATCAGGCAACAAATATCCCAGTAAATCACAGTAAAATGTAAAGCACATATTTTCTCTGCTTTGTCTAACCTCTGCAGAGCCTCTGTCAAGAAAAACATATCTGTAAGCATAAAACAAATATACATTTCATAACACTGCACTGGACAAACCTCGGTCAGTTGATTTCCTCTGTGCAGTGCAGACGAGCATCAGTCAGCAAGTCAAGGTGGTGAGATGGACTGGTGCTCTTTGTGACTCTGCTAGTTCTTCTGAGGAAACACCACCGTCTCTCCACACCGTCACCATCTGTGAGCACAAACTGCCGCTCTGCTCTGTCAGCATGTAGGAAATCACATATCACACACACAAGGGTGAAGAAACATTAGGGCTCAACTTTGGATACTTTAGATCTAAACAGATCAAACTAGCTCTTAGTCTCAGCAATCAGACAAACAATGATACCAAACTGATTCTGTATGAATACAATATGGTATTTTCAATACAGGTGTCAAATTAATGTATTAAAACTAATACAGATATATGTATATATATTTTTGATAAATTAGTTTGCTAAATTAGAATATATATATATATATTTTTTTTCATTTAACAATTGCAACTGAAAGAAATTAAATATTGAACAAAAATATATTGTCACATTCTGCATTCTCAAATACAAATTTCACAAAGTAAATTTTTGATTAACAGAAAAAATATGAATTACAAAAAATAATTGTATATTATTAAAATATTATGCAACCGTGACCAAAGTCAGAATCATCATTACAGTATTGTGGACTTACTGCTTGCCTAATAGTGATAAACTTCAGGGGAGATCATGATGACAGAAAACTGTAAACAACACTCTGAAGTCTGAAGCTTCTTTTCTTGTTTCTCTGACCTCAGCACGCTGACAGACTTGAAGTTGCTAAAGATTTTAAAAAGTGATAATTATAGGGAAGAAACTTCTCTTTTTCATCCGTTTAATCAAACATTTGATGCCTCAGCTGTCTCAGTCCTATGGCATTCTGCAACTACAACTAACCTGAGGAGGCTTGGATTTGGCTGCAAGTGCCCCTGTACATCCTTCTCAGCAGCACACATGTGGGTACCATTTAATCATACTTCGTCCTGAGCTTTGCTTCATCACAAGACTAAAGGTGGCATACCGTGTCACGGTCTTATCATCATCCAATTGGAGAAGAAACATTTACGGTCATCCTGGTTTTGTTTTCTGATCCTGCAAAAAGACTGAGGACAACAAAGCCCAGAGAACAAGAGATACACAACGTCCAACATTCAGACTCAACAGCCTCCATAAATGAAGAGCACCAGGTTGGTCCAGTTATACTAGATATAAGCATAATTCACATTACTGTGTATGAATAATAATCAAGAGACAAACTTTGAAGATGCAGAGCATGATGTCCCATCATCAGACTGCAAACAAACATCCACCAGGCTTCTTTGTTGGCAGAGGTGATGATTCTCCCATCAGGGATCAGTAGCGTGTATTAACCTGTGGTATAAGCAGCAGTCGCAGAAATATTACTGTTTCAGATAAGAAATCTAGCAGATAAAAGTCAAGATGGGAGGGATCTCTACAAACTGACTTACCTCTGCAAGTGTAAGGCTGTTCCTCCAGCTTCAACAAAAATCTGACTCTCCAGTCACAGACAAACAAAAAACACCAGCTGGGAGATAGAAAACGTTGCCTGGGTCTTGCTGGTCAGAGTCCACACATTAGCAGAGTGCTGCTTGGTCCCACTGACCCATGTGGACAGCGACTGTGGCGAACTGTTCTGGAAAATGGAAAAGAGAATTAAAATGACAAAAAGCCAAACAGGATTTCCACAAAGACTCTCTTAGAATCAGCAATCAAAAAATCATTGGTTCATATTACAATTAAATATGAACAGGCTCCTTAAATGTAAGCAGTTAAGATCTGATTCGATTTACATCCTTCACACAGCGCATTTGTCCAGGCTGTCAGGTAAACATAGAATTAATCCCAGGTAACATGACTCACGGTAGAGATTCAGTAAGAAAGATTGCTAGCTCTAATATTATTACCACACCAACAGCTCAGATTTCTAGAAGTATTTAAACAAATGTGTTAGGTGTTGGGTTTTAGTGATGTGGTGTTTTGGTTTGTATGTGTTTTTGGTGCCTCCCTTTTTGTATAGGTAGGCGGGGCAGTGAGTCACTGAACCTGGCGCACCTGTTACTCATCAGATGCTCTCTTCAGAAGTGTTTTTAGGAGCTACCTGACAGAAGATTAGTGTCGGAGTATTGGCGTTTTTGGAGTGTGGAAATTCTGCCCCTGCCTGTTGGAGCCCTCGGATTACTTTGGTGTCTGTAAGGAGTTTTTGTTTCCTCCCTAGGATTTTGGCCTCGACTGTTTTGCCTAGCCTGGAGGTTTTGGGCTCCAAACTGTGCCAAGTAAGCTCTCCAACTCTCTGTAAAGTTTTAAGCTTTTTTCGGTTAACGGGCGAGACCCTCCTAATTTTCCTCCCTCTCCTCTTTTCTAGATCGGGTGCACTGCTTATGTGTATTTTCGTCACTAGCACGTCCTGGCTCCGCGTCCTCATTCATACACGTTGTACATATGTTGTCCTTGTAAATATCTCCCCCCCTCACTGTAAATAAACTGCCTTCACTGCAACTCTGCCTCCGTGCATTCTGCTTCTTGGGTCCATCAGCTTTTGCCTTAATAAAATGTCAGTCTATCCATTCATTTTCTTCTGAATATTCAATTCATGTTCACAGTGGGAGGGTGGGGGGTATCGTGGAAGTTTGTAAATAAAGTCTGCAACACAGAAAGAGCTGTGATCAAGCTATTTATTACTGTGCGCAGGAGAGCCAACACACATCAAACATCACAGTTCACAATCATGTCAGCTCTGCCACAGAAGTGGTGCTCCCACTCCTTTATGTATTCCAAGGAAGAGGGAGGAAGTTACAAACTGATCATACCACACTTCACGCGCCTCGCTATGAAACCTAACGGATCAATGGTTATGCTGTTTTGTGCCCTTGGCCTTATCAGCACCTGTAAAGGGAGTTGTTTTCTCAAACTGCTGATGCTGAAGTAAGTTCATCTAGTTTTAGAAACTTTCACTGAACAGTCTATAACAGTATCACAACTAAGCATATGCATAAGCACTTAAATACTTTAAATGAGAATAATAGAAAATTTCTATTACAGGAGCCAGAGCCTGTCCCAGTAGTCACAGGTAGAGCACACCTGGACAGGTACCAGTCTGTCAGAGGACTAACAGAGAGACAGACATCAGAGTAACAAATCTATTTAAAATTAATGTAAGCTTGCTACAGCTGTATGTATGAACATGTGTTTCTGTGCTCTCAGTCCACCTCTCAGGAACCTGGAATTCATTTTTAGTCTACTTTAAACAGACCTCACAAAAGGCTGATGTGGCTGGATCAGTAGTCTGATTTAAGCACGATACCTTTGGCCAGGGATTAATCTGGTACATCGCTTCACTGCAGTCTTACATATTATCCCCACACCTGAATAAAAAATATTGATATTTACAAATAACAGATTCAGCTGATGCAGCCTGACTCAATCTGATTCCAGATGTTCAGCACACACAGAGACACAGAGGTACTGTTTAAAGTTTAGTGTTAACCTGAGTCACTGATCATTTACAGTATTACAGAGTCTGGCAGTCTTTGCATGATTTTCCACGTCACTGTAAGTTTCTAGCTGACTCTCAGGTGTGACAGGTGTGCCAGCAGGAAAGAGTAATAAGAACCTGCATCCTGAGGTTTGTCATGCAGGATTAAAAGAGCCAGGCTTTGTTCACACAGCTAGGATTGTATTTTACACTGACCCTGGGTCAGTATAAGTATCATACAGTTTAAACTAAACACATATTTATTACAGATGCATTGAAGCTAATCTGGATATTTAGTGTCAATCTGTGGCTGCGATTAATCACTTTACTGGAAACTTTATTAACTAGTAACTTCATGAGTCATGACAGAAGCTAATATTTCTGTGCTAACATCGTTTAAACAGTAACAGCTTTACTACAATATAAGCTAACGCTTACACCGTAACTTTAAGCTAGCACCATAAAGACGGTAAAACACGTAATAATATCTACAAATGCATCTTAAAGCTGTTATATTAGCACTCGGTGTATTACTAACATAACCACATTAACATTATTGACACTCGCTGACTTTTAATAGTCATTCTATAAATGCTGTCCGGTTAAATGGTCTTACCTGTACACACTGCTGTATCCACCGGATTCCAGCCAGAGTGGATTCTGGAGTCTCCCCACGCTCCTGTCAGTGATCCTCCATCTGGATGGATGATACCAACCTTCTGAACAATCTAGCAGGTGGATGGCCCATATCTATGGGACTGATTTCTGCTAATAACGCCCATTGTATGGACTGATAACAGCCGAAGCGGGTGAATGAAGTCACCCGGTCGCTAGCTGTGCCGTTACCCAGCATACACCTCTCCCTCCATAAATGCAATAAACGATACAAAAGTAATGGCCTATAATTAATTTATCTGCTGTATCTGCTGTTTCTCAGGTAGTTGTTTACATTATATAATATACTGTGTTCAGTACACGTCACTACAATGTGATTTCGGAAATGTATAAATATACGAACAACAACAAGACTTTCGGTTGGCTGTAGGTGAGCACACAGGTATTTTGGCTTCTAACGCCCAAGAATGTGGACGACCACCATTAATGCAGGACAGGATTGTGGGCGGGCTGGATTCGTTAGTAGGCGAGTGGCCGTGGCAGGTGGATGTACAGAAACACCCTGATGGTCATATCTGTGGAGGCTCTCTGATCACGGAAAACTGGGTTCTATCTGCAGCACATTGTTTCCCCAATCCGTCTGATGTTAGTTCTTACACCCTCTATGTTGGTCGCTACCAGCAGAATAGCTTCAATCTATACGAGTCCTCACATAAAGTGAAACAGATCGTGGTGCCATCTGGTTATACTGACCCTTACAGTGGAAAGGATGTGGCGCTGGTGGAACTGGCCAGCCCCGTTACCTGGTCAGATTATGTCAGTCCTGTATGCTTACCCACCTCTGACACCCTGTTCCCAAGTGGCATGATGTGCACTGTCACTGGCTGGGGGAACATCAGGGATAATGTCCCTCTGCCAGGAGTCGGGACTCTGCAGAAAGTGCAGGTGCCAATCATCTCCCAGAGTTCATGTCAGGAGATGTACCAAACAGACCCGACGGAGCAGGTGGACATCTTGTATGACATGATCTGTGCTGGATACCAGGAGGGCGGCAAGGACTCCTGCCAGGGTGATTCAGGAGGGCCTCTTGTTTGTCAGATGGTAAACGGGTCCTGGGTTCAGGCTGGGGTGGTGAGCTTTGGAACTGGCTGTGCTAACACAAACAAGCCAGGTGTGTATGCCAGACTGATCAGCTACTCAGACTTCATTAGAAGCACAATACCGGAGATTCAACTCTATGGCCATGCTAATCAAAACAAGTGTGCGGGGGCTCTTGTTGTGTTGTTCAGCTGTGTGATCGCTCTATTGATGCTACTTCAGAAATGAGACTCTGAAAGATGTAAAGCAATCGGAATTCGCAAAACTGATTGTAACGAGTATAGGTGGTTCAGATTATTCACAATCAAAATATTTTACTTTGTATCTGACATGCAAATGATGACAAACTGATGTCTTCTATATGCTGAGCTGTCAGTATTGATTCAGAGTATTCAATGTAGTTTTGAGAAGGTTGTATTTTAAATCAAATGAGTAAAGATTATCTTTTGTATTTTAAATAAATTGTGGATTTGATACCTGAAAAAAAAAAAATGCGAACAACAGGCTCTTCCGCGGAAATCTCTTGTCGTCAATAAACAACGATTAGGGAGCAGCATAGTATTCAATAGGAGGACCCTGCACGTCAATTCTCGACGCCAGGGGGGTACCCTGCGCGTCGATAAGTGAAGCAGAGGGAGCCTGACCATGCGTCACACATTTGATGAGTTGGGAGTGAGAACGTGTTGAACATGGAGCTGGAGCAGAGCACGTCAGACTCACTGAGGTTCCCTCCTTCACCTTCAGTGTGGTTGGAGTCAAACTGGATGGAGTTTGACTCCATCCACACTGGACGGAGTGTGGATGCTTCTGATATACTCAGGAGAAAAAACTTCTTAATACAGTGGATTAATAGCTTAAAGGTCAGAATACTTAAAACAAAAATAACCACTCACCTTTTATTCCAGGGGAAATTTTTGACTTTTTCTTCTGTTATTTTTTTCAAACTTATGAAAGTATGATGACTCTCAGTTAATCAAAGAATGATAGACAATCATGTTGTCCTTGCATAAAACTTTGACATCTGTGCCATATTGAAGACATGATAACTTATCTTAACTTCTCACAAGGTCAAAAAAGAAAGGCAGTTCTTTTGCTGCTGGTTCAATGATTTTTGGTTGGAGAGAGATAAAACCTGCAACTGTTGGCTTTCAGCCCCAACGCTGTGTCCGTGTGCGGGCCGTCGGGTGAGAAAGCCGAGAAAGAGAAAGCTGATTCTGACGCGTCAGGTTCGCGCTCTGTGTTTACGTCTTTGTGTGGAGTCCGTTTACCTGCTCTCATTTGCTGTTTGGTGGTTGTTGAAATAGTTTTGTGAGCCTTAACCTGTGATTCTGGCGTTTCTGGCAAAATACATTAATATTTATAAGTCAATTCAGGATTTAATGAATCGATATCGCTTTATTCAAGCTACTCACCCCTTTCTATCTGCCTGCACTTGCGGAGAATTTCAGAGAATTTTATTTTTTTTATTCGAAAAGTTGGTGTGACCTAGGAGTTTTTTTTAGTCGCATCATTGAAAAATTCTGTTCGTATTTATGACCAAATTGGTTGCACTCTAGAGCCCTTCCATCAACTCAAGCCCATTGCAAAATGTTGTCAGCAGAGAATATAAATTTTAAGGAGGCTAAAATCTTTTCATGTTAATAAGAAAATTTGATGTAATTTGTATTGCTAATGTATTGGAAGTCTTTCAACATTTTCTTTTACCTGCTGGTTCAGTGTTTTGTCTATGAAGGATAGAAATTTCCTCTGCAGTATTTCCAACATCACACAGGTCAGACACAGAGATTTGTGCTCAATCTGGGAAAATCGGGTGACAAAAACATTATCCATCCTAAACATATTTTGCCACCCGAGTTCCGAAAGTTGCCTTCAGGTTACTGTTTCCTTTGCCCAAAACTAGAACAAGCACATACTTAAAATTCTTCATTTCCCTCAAATATTGGATTACTTAATGCTAACAGGGGTCATTTAGATACATTTTTCTGTGATTGTTCACATATTTCCTTTAGACTTTTAGAAATTTGTTGTGGTTATTTTATTTGTTTGTTTTATTTTTTATGTATCTGTATATTTGTTTCACTTTGTTACTTGACCTCATTTCTCGTTTATCTCTGCCTTGCCATGCAACAGTGTTCGACATTAGTAAAGACTGTGGGATGTCTGAGTGCGGTAGAAGGTTATGTGATTAACCTCCTCCTGTTCATCTGTCATAAGCCATTCAGTGAGAATTCTTTTTAACAATTATTATTTCATACCATTGACTGCAGACAATTAAAAGTGAAGCTAAAACATCTCTATCGCCCTCTGGTGTCTGGCTGCAGTAAAGGTCATAAAACCCACATTATCCGTGTTAGCAGATTTTTCCAAAAGTTTTATTTTAATTACTGACTTGATGCTGTAAAGCTGGGCGCAATGTCGTGATGACAGCTTTGATTAGCATCTGCAGTTATGGAGAAACTTGTGTATCTCTGTTCAGGAATTGCAGATAAGAGTAGAGACACAGAGAAAAGGTCCAGCATTTACTTCAACATGCTAGATGTATGGCAGAGAATATCCAAGTAGATAATAATTAATGTAATATTTTAATCATCTACAACATTAGTTAATATTAATTTTCATAATTTTTATTATCCCGTTAAAGCATTGTATGCTGTGGACAATGTTGTGCTGACTCTTCAGACAATATTTGTTCATAATTAACCAGAATAATGGAACAATAGGGGGTAACAAACAAGGTCCTGGCTTTTTTAACTGATAATGGTGCTAACCTTATGTGTGAAAAGCAGATTGGGCATACTACCCATGTTTTACACACAATGTTTTTAACACGGATCACCGTGATTTGCTTGATATTCAGCAGAAAAGCTGTGCTATTGCTGCCTTTTTTCATACATATCACTAAACCTGCAGATTAGCTTGATGAAATTCAGGCAGCAGAAGAAAAACAAAAAAACGAATTCAAGCAGCTGAGACAAGGTGGAACTTCGTAGTCTACATGCGGGAGAGATTGTCTGCAAAAGACAGCAGTTACTACAGCCCCGCTTTCTTGGAAAGAGCTCACTTTGCCTTAAAGGAAGGATGGTCTGTCATTACTCTCACCATTGATGTACTGAGGCCATTTGAGGAAGCAGATTGGGATATCAACGGAAAAACATTTTTCCATTTCATTTACCTGATGTCACTGCTTCTCAGAACTTTGGAGCACCAAAGTAGCAAGCTAGTTTCAGGGCTACTGAAGCGTTTTATGGTCTTACTTTCAAAGCTGGACCGAAATGCAGTCAGAGTCAGACCTCTCCACCAAGCTCTGCCACCACCTCTGTTTCAGCTCCTGCAACTACTTAAAGCCTGCCCGCAGGGTTTTTATCACCAGCAGGAGAAGGTGGGATATGGACAGAATTTGACTCTGACATCTCAGCAGTATTGGATAACTGGCACTGATGCTTTCACTGGAATCCTCGGGTACTTAGTCGAGAGGCCATTTCCTCAATATCAGGATCTGCTTGAACGTTAATTAAAGTCTGTGCTGTAGTTTAGACAATAGTTTTACTGCTCTGGCTGTATTGAACAGAGGGATGTTCAGTTACATGGAAACGTTCTCGGCCTGCGCAGTCACCAGCTAACATTAGCCTTTCTGTACTTTTATTGTAAGTACCAAACTAACAGCAAAAGGCTCGATTTGTCTTCTGCTACTGTGTAGAACTGATTAACAAATATCATATTCCATGTTGATATGACTGTGTACATTAAACAAATGTAGCTATTTTATTGTTTCTTTTATTGTTGTAATTTTAATATGTTTGGAACTCTCTTGTAAATGAGAGACTGAGTCTCAATGGGACTACCTGTATAAATAAAGGTTAAATAAAAAATAAAATGTGCAACATGGAAACACCATTACACCACACACCTAACTCTAACCATGATCACATCCTAAACCTGACCCTCACCACCCGCTTTGTGTTATTTTTTTTAAGTAGATATTAGCAGCAGGTTTATTCCGTGGTACAAAACTATGTCATAACAATGTAATTAGTCACTTCCAGTATTGAAACCAGAATAACATGAATTATGATGATTGAGGAACAACACCAACATGAGTATATCAGATACAGCTATCTGTTAGAGGTGAATTACACTTAAAGAAAAAAATATCTTGTGCATGTAATAAATAACATTTAATTGTTGTGAATGATGATTGTTATTTAAACATTACATGTCTTTATCTGATATGCCACTGTGGGCTTCATTTTCTTAAGGATACTTTGTGGAGGGCTTGGGTATTGAACTTCTTACACTGTGACTGTTTTACTTGAGCTTTGTTAATTAATTGTTTGTAATTAGTTCCCAAAATAACTAGGATTTCATGTTCCAACAATGTGTTAAATATTGTGCTTTAAAGCCCTCATTTCGTCCTTATTAATCGTTCACACTTCCTGATTCTGTCCTCCCCTCCCACCCTATCTGCACCACATCCAATCCCAGTCCCATCCACCACCGATACAAGCATGAAAATTCCTCAGATTTAGGACTAGGACAAGACACATATCACAGTATAATAAAAATTGAATCTTCAGAACTAAAATCAGGTTTGACTTCGATGGAGCATTAAAGAGATCAGTGAATATTCTTGGCAGGTAATGCAAAATACTCTGCAGCAGTCACTCAGAGAAATTATTTAAGTTTGACCTAGCAGGCAATGATATGGAGCATAGAAAAAAACAAAACAAACTACACAACATGGGTGTGTTTTGTGTTAAAGCCAAAAAGGAATGTGTAAGTGGGAGTTACCCATATCTAATCTGTGTATATAAATATATATCTACTGAGAGATGAAAAAAATGAATGTGCAAATCCACTAGATATGTTAAAAGTACCAAAGTACAGTCACAAAACACAAAGGTATACTTATATTTTTTTATTGTTTAGGAAAATACCAAAAACATAAGCACTTAAAGTGACAGAAAATTAAGTAAAATACAACCACTTCTCAATCATGCTGATGAACTGGGAAAACAATACCACAAGTGGCATCAATGACAGATTGAAGAAAGATTGAACACAACCATCCAAGGCATAGAAAATAGACACTGAACCTTTAAAAAAACACAAATAAAACAGCTTCACAATACTTAAATTCTTAAATTTAAAACCAGTAATATTTTATATATTAGTTCCTGGGGAGACTCAAACCACTTACATCACGTAGAATGTGTGTCCTATCACAGGTCCAGAATAATTACTCATTATGGTCTACAATTTTGAAAGGTCTCGAATTCTTAATTACACATGAAAGACCAGACATGGTCACCATAAAATTACCTGTTGGTTTCTGGGCTTTGTATTTTCATGCTTCTTTAAAAGACAGAAGAGGCCATGCTTGATTGAATTTTAAGCTCTGTTATTAAGTTGCATCCTTAAACTGTACAGTAAGTGTCTAAAGCAAAGTGCTAGATACGTTTTAATGTGTGCTGAATAACAGACGAATAAAAATCTAGAATAACTTTCAAGAAAACTGAAGCAAAAAGAGTCTGTTGGTAAAATTAACTTTATTTAACACTTGTCAATCATAACAGCCATGCCCAAAACTTTAAGCCTTCCCCAAATTTTTATTTAAAAAAAAAATGTAATAAACTTTTTTAATTCTGCCGCTTTACAGTTGTTATAAAGATAGGTGTTAGCTAAGATATAAACATTTTATTTTGATGACTGAAGTTGGGCATTTTAACATGGGTGTCTAAGGCTACGTTCACACTGCAGGCGAAAGCGCATCAAATCCGATTTTTTTGACCCTATGCGACCCATATCCGATCATGGTATGACAGTGTGAACAGCACAAATCCGATATTTTCAAATCCGATCTGGGTCACTTTCGTATGTGGTACTGAATCTGATACATATCCGATGTATTAGAAAGCGACTGCTGTTTGAACGGTCATGTCGCATTAAATCCGTCTTTTACGTCACTGACACAAGACAGACGGCAATTATCAGTGCCGGAGAAGCGCCCGAGAACACATCGCGAACGCTTCCTGGCCATCCTGTGTAGATGTCAGTGAAACTGTTGGGAAGACAACGTTGGAGAAACGTGAACATTTTATTTGTACTGTATAATCTGCAGATTCTGACAGAAATCTGCAATCATCCTTTGAAGCACCGCTCCTCTAAAACAGCAATAAGGATAATTATTAGGTTATCTACATTATTATGTAAATAACAAAATAACTTAAAGCAAAAATTGGGAAATGTAAAGTCCGAAGTCTTTATATTAAGGGCCATCAGTCAAACAATATTGTTTGCTCTGGGTCTAAACAGAGCGCGTTGTGTGTGACATCTTCTTTTGCGCATGCGGGCCGCTTTGAGCGTTCACACTGGAGAGCGTTTGCTGTCGCATTTTATTTGTAGTGTGAACAAGCAGACAAAAAAATCGGATTTGATCAAAAAATCGGAATTGAGCATTAAGACCTGCAGTGTGAACGTAGCCTTTGAGATCTCCACTGGTGGAATTAAAAGTTTTTGGCATTTTCGTGTTGGATTCATTTATTTTTTCATTAAACTGAATGTAATTGTATATCTATCTTTATTCTTAAATAGTTTGACTAAATGTATTAAGGCAGACCTTCCCAAAGTGTGGGGCCCGCAGAGCCATTGCAGGGGGGGCGCGGTAGGAAAAGGGGAAAAAAAAACAACAACGCTTGGACACTGCTAGCATAATGGACAGGTTTTTGACGGGGCTCCCACACAAACGCAAAGCACAAGATGAATCATTGCTGAATATGTTTCCAAACCAACTTCATTCTAAGCCAAAGAATAGAAAATATGGTGAAGCATATCTTCCCTTTGGTTTCACCTGCACAAGTGCCAAGGCAGGTCTCCCCTGCATAATTGGTTTTCCCTTCGTCGGGAGCATGCGCTGGGCTCTCCAAATCACAGACAAACGGTATCCCACATTCTTGATTTTTATTTCACAAACACTTGTTGTAATGACTAACTACTCATGACATTTTGGAGATGTTAGCTCTTTATACAGTAAAGTTACAGCGGGATACAAATAATATCAGGCTCATCCTGCCACGATTTGTTCCCTCGGTTCAAATCACGGACAAACAGCATCCCACAGTATTTTATGTTTTTAAACCAATTTCCACAGAGAGGCATTTTTTGAAAAATGTATTGATAGCAATTTTGAATATTATTACACAGGAAAAAAACAACTACACGTAAAATAATTACACCGTGACGCCTCTGCCTTTCTAAATAGAGGGACTAACTGCGTGTGTATATGTAAGCATGTAAAACCTGTAGATAGAGACAAAATACTGTCACTGTTAATCTGAATATCTGCCATTCTGCAATTCATCTCATGTAAACAATAACGTGGCGCACAGCGTGACGTGAAAAAAGGCACATACCTTTGACGTTGCGTGACGAACTCTGTATTCCTCGTCCACACGTAAACGCAAAAAAGGAGTTTTAAAAAATCTCAGATTTCGGTGATTCGAAACGCCGTTTATATGTGGACAAAAGGTCCAGCTGCGTTTTCAAAAATACCCGTGTAGTTAGTAGTTTATTTTCTTACTACTTGTCATTTATTGCAGATTACTTGTATTTACTAAATTGTTTACTAAAGGTTTGCGGTGTGAAATAAACCGTAATGGAGCAAAATATGGGTGTGTGTGGTTGGAGGATGTGTTTGTGCGTACGTGTGCGCGCGCAGGGGGGGGCAACATTTTTCTTGTAAAACAAAGGGGGGCCTAGCAAAAAAAGTTTGGGAACCACTGTATTAAGGACACATGCACATAACATGACAACTATATTTGTTAGCTCAGAAATGCAAAATGTAATATAGCTTGTCTTTAAATTTGGCTTGTGTATTTTCACACACCACTTCCTTCCACACATTTTTAGGCACTTATTCATCTTACAAACCTCCCATTTCTAGAGCATTGCTCACATAATTTCTGCTAATTCCCCTCAGAATGCACTTCTCCTCAAGATGAGAGCTATCACGTGAATTTTTCTTTTTCTTGCTCTTGGTCTTCCGGTTCACATTCGAGTAAATTGCATGACAACTGTCCTCCTTTTCTGTGTTTTCAGTTTCTCCTTCTTCATTATTTGCCCTAAAGTTTGGCAAGTTGGTGTTGCTTGGCCCAGCGATGGTTGCATGATGGATATTTTCTGGCACTTTCAACCAATCAGTGTTTGCATAAATGCTATCTTCTGTTGCGTTTGGTGCCTACAATTGCACAGACAATATCAGTGGTGAAGATAATCTACTCGTCCCTGTGTGATTTTACAAGTATCAAACTTTGAAAAAAATTGTTTTAAAGAGTCTAAGTACCTCATTTTCTTCCAAAGTTATAGGCTGACTCGTAGCAACTGTATTGCTTTCATCTGGTAACTGACTTTTAGGTTTACAGGGATTCTTCTGAGCCCTGAAAAATAACCTAGAACATAAAGCATATATATGGTTACAATTCATACATCAAAGTTTTACCACTGCTCGGTTTTTAGTACACAGGACGAATTAACAAAAGCTGAAAGAAAATGTCATCGGGTCAGCCACCTCTACAAAGCTTAGTAATGGGTTAAAAAGTGAAAACATGTTAAAATTAACCAACACTGAAGTATTATATGGTTTGCTTATGACTAAATCTGATTGACATTAAACCTACTTATTAGTATTATTTTTTTTTCTAATGGATGAAGGCCCAAACAAGAAACAGTAATTATGAGTATTCAGACAAAAAGAATTTAAAATCAGGCAAATAAAACTTAGTAATTTGTGAACTGTGGGTAGATTTAACAATGTTTTCAATGAAATTTAACTGAAATCCGGTCTTTAAGTCTGACATCATTAGCTGTGTCTGGGCCCACACTATGCTGCAGGTCCCAAAGTCAAACGATCACTGGGGGATCACTGAGAGTTGAAAAACTTCTTTTATCTGTAATAAAATGATCAGTGTAGCAGCTCTACCAGGTGTAACAATTAAGTTTAACATCCAGACGTCCACGAAAACAGAATTTATGAAATCTAATGGAGTTAGAAGTTAGCAGGGAGATAGCTCGCTAGTTTCGATCTAAATATAATATAGCATGTATTGACTGAGAGATTTCTGAAAGAAATTAAGATGTATAGGCTCCCATCACTTCCGACATAAATGAAGACAGGAAAGTAAACAGCAGTGACATTTTGTAAGGTTACTGAAGTTGGACTAGCTGGTATATAATGATGTACTACATGATTGCCAGCGACTCATTTATGTTAGCATAATATAAACAGTGAAGCTGGAGAACGAACGCTAACTTTTTTCCACTCGATAAATGTTAACGTGAGGGTTCCCAATGCTTAGGGGGCAAATGCAATCACATGGCAGGATGTAAATGGACCAAACTACAGTCAAGAGAACTGATATAATCCATTTACAATAGGAAGTTAGTCATTAATATACTGCTGCATTGCCTGGGCTGTAATTACATCGAAAGGTTTTAAAAACTGAGCAGTAAAACGAATAGGGGTAATAAAAACTGAGCGAGGCCGACAGTGATCACTGACTGTTTTTAGGGGCTTGTAGATCAAATAGAACAAGATGCAAAGCATTAAAACATGTTATAAACATAACAGCCTTAATAAACACAGAGTAGTTTGGGCCCGGAATCAGGATTCATCACGTCATTACTTAAAGACCAGATATAGTTGTTTACCTACCTGATAAAAAACAGCACAACACATATTAGTACCAGCAGTAATGCTGTAAGAGCGGAGATGATCACTGGATACAGAACTGAATCTAAAAAACAGAAATATCATGTGTAAACAAATCAGCTTAGTTATTTCTTACTTATGTGTACAATAAATGCATTGTTTTAATCACCAATACTATTTATATGGAATACAATTAACAATATCTAGAATCTCAAAATGAAAAAGTTTTCAACAAAACCAACAAATTGATTGCTCACATGCATTCAGGGAATCTAAAACTTATTGGAAAGACATTTACTGCAGCTGAATATGAGAGCAGTCTGGAAGAAATCCCCACAATATCTGTTAATGGCCTGTGTAGAGTACAGTATATCACTGACTAAGTCTACCACTACTTCACAGAAATTACTGACAAGTTAAACTGACAAAACAACTTGTAAAAAGTTGTGAGTGAAGATGGTCATGACCCAAAGTGAAGTTCTTTATGAACATGCAATACTTTATCATTGACATTATTTTACTGACTCCTTTTGAACTCCATAAAGTTTTGCAATAAAAAGGAGTGTTATCTTTAAAGCTTTAAAGTTTAGTTGTTCCCCATTAATCTGTGGCGGGCCATGGTCTGCGGTTCTGCTGCAGGGTAGGCGAATGCACCTGCATGGCAATCCGCAATCACACCGCAAAAGTCTCTGCCGGTTCCTGAATGTTTGTTGTTGTTGTATTGTGTGCCTGTCAGCTGAAAAGCTGCAGCCCTTGTGTAAACAAGCAATCATGAATAAAGTGCTGAAAAGCATGAACTTTTCATGCATATTTCACACAATCATATTGCTGTCTGCTGACACTGGATCTATCATGGTCTTGGGTTTTATGCCGGTTTTGAGTTTATGGACTATATTCTTGGATACTATTAAATATTATCTATTTGGCACATAGTTTACGTTTCCATCATGTAGATTCTTCTTCTTCATCTAGTTTTTAGTTCCTAATTGCAGTTTCTGTTTGTATTACAGTTTATTAATTTCCTGTGTTTCCCTCTGTCTTTCCTCTCAAGTTAGTCTTTCATCTTTGCAGCTGTTCCTAATTCAACTCCTTTTGTTGTATTCAGAATATGTCAAATAGATGGGAAATGGGATATTTACACTGAACATCAATTCGAATGCTGCTGGAACGACCAACTCCAATCTCATTTTCAGCATTGCAGAAAAAAGTCTGTCTATCTCTGGAGACTTCAATGTTTAAACTGGTTCCTGTCCCAATAAAAGTATCCTGGTCTCCATCACCCATGAACCAAGTGTAGTTCCTCACTGCTGGGTTGGCATTACTGCTGCAGGTCAGAATCACATTGCTGTTCTCTGGTACTGGACCAGAGGGACTGACTGAAAGTGTGATGTTTTTAGGTGAATCTGTAAAATGAGTCCCAAAACATGCACACGGAAATGTTAACACAGTTTTATTATTGAAAAAGTGTGAATACCTGGGATTGTATAGTACAGTGGAACCCCGACTTACGAAATTAATTTGTTCCCGAGGGTCTTTCGTAAGTCGAAAATTTTCGTAAGTCGAAGCACCCATCGCGCCTTTTGAGTGAACGATAGGCTATAGGCTAATTGCTAACTGCAACAACAATACGTCGTTCAAGTGGAACAGCGAAGCGCAAGTACGAAAGCCAAGGGGGTTGTCACATGATTCGGAAGGCATTGTGGGCATTGTAGGCATTCTGGGCTCAGCCAATCAGAGCCAGCGGATTTCGTAACTGTCATGATTCGGCTGTGTGGCAGTCAGGAAGTGGACCCAAACGCAAGCTCACGGAGGCAGGAATAAACTCAAAACACAGCTTTATTGCTGGACAGGTAAACGGCGAAACAAACTGACAAGAAACTAAACTAGGAAACAATACACTGGTACACGGAGAAACACACGGCCATGAATGAGGGAGAACGCGACACAGAACTGAGGGAGAGGCAGACATAAATACACAGAGGGTTAACGAGGGAAGTGGGAGCACACGGGGAACACAGGTGACACTAATAATCATAACAAGACACAACAGGAGTGAACGCAACACTGACGGGAGACTGTCAAAGTAAAACAGGAAGTGCACAGAGGTTCAGACAGGAGGAGAGAGAGAGCACGGGGAGAGCACAGACATAACGGGCTGGGTAAAACATGGAATAAAACACAAGGAGAGACGAGGGCTCACAGATACACAGAGGGGCACACAGGGGGTAAGAGTCACAAGGGGAAAAACACATAAGGAACAACGTAACAGAGCAACTCAGGAAGCATGGCCTAAATAAGGAACAAAATACATGAAAACTAAGAATACTGGGCCAACATGGCCCAGGACCATGACAGTAACACGGGCATTTTGCCGTAACACGGGCAGAAATATTGCCGTTCAGTGCCTTCGTAACTTGAATTTTTCGTTTAACGGGGTATTCATAAGTCGGGGTTCCACTGTACTACCATTTAATCCTATTAATGGAATTCTAGCTGGATACTAGTCAGGGTATGTAAACTGTAAATCTGTAATATTAATACATACATTGAACGTCTACTTGTAGGTTGCTTGATCGTTCAAATCCAAGTGTATTTGTAGCCTTGCAGAAAAAAATACTGTTGATTGTTGATACTGCAACATTTAAAGTTTGTCCAGTCTCCATAAAATTATCTCCATCAGCTGTGTACCAGGTGTAGCTTTCTACTGCTGGGTTGGCATTACTGCTGCAGGTCAAAGTCACGTTGCTGTTCTCTGGTACTGGACCAGAGGGACTGACTGAAATTTTGAAATCTTTGGGTGAAACTGGGAAAAAATGGACAAAAAAAAGTTTTTGTAGTATTTGTAAGTGCAAAAGTGGCACAGGTGGCACACCCCACTGTAGACCACAAAGCCAAGTGAGAAAAGCAAAAAATTTCTTTCATTCTAATTTCGTGTTCGAGCATTAGAGTGAATTTAAAAGCTTACAGTACACAAACTCATGTTTCGACTGAAAAAATGAAAATATGATATACATGAAAATCTGCAGTTTAAACTGAAAGCAGTTGTCAGATGTGACTCAGTAAATGTAGTTTTTCATTCTAAGTCAGTATTGGAGGGTTTCTGGGAAAGTAAATAATATGGTAATATGGTAAGTAATTGTATGAATTATTAAACATTTTAGATCATGTACTTTAACAAAAATCACACAATCAGCATTAGTTAGAAAAAAGAAAGATTGTACATGTATCAAAATATATAAAACCTCCACTGTATACAAGTCAGGGAAAGGAAGCCATTAGCAGTAACATTTAATTTTAGAACAAAATAAACAAATAAACTCACATGAGATAACAGGAATTAAACTTGTTTCAGCAGTGATATCAGGGCTACCATCTTGTTTCTGGCAGACAGCAGTGCAGGAGATTTTATTTCCATGATGGAGGTGAGAAGCAGTGAAACTCACAACAGAGGTCTTGACTTTAGTTTTGTCCTGATTCTCCTGCAGTGTCTCCTGACTCTGACCCAGGTTAGGGCTCCATGTCAGAGCTGGAGGATGAGACCAACATGGAGCTGGAGCAGAGCACGTCAGGCTCACTGAGGTTCCCTCCTTCACCTCCAGTGTGGATGGAGTCAGAGTCAGAGAGGGAGGAACATCTGAGAAGACATATTTTGACCACAAACAAATGAGCAGCAATTACTCAGGTTTTTATATGATGTGTAAAATCCAGTGAATTCAGAACTACATCAGAGCATCAAGTGTCATTTATTCATAAATTGTGCATATTAATTAAAAACTTACCTATGAATGAAATATCTACACCAGTTTGTGTAAAAGTGTATTTCAGTGCATTATTACACTCCAGTCTGAAGTAGTATTTACTTATTCGAAGCAGATTTGTATTATTGAAAGTTGTGGTGCAGTCTTTCTTTGTTAAGTCTCCTGTCATGTAGTCAGTTGCAATTAGTTTTACATTTCCACTGCTAAATGAAGGTGAATCATTCCAATATGCTTTGCATGTATCATCTAACTTATTTTCAAATGTGCTCTCTACATCAAAGGAGCAGGGGATGGTCACACAGGATTCTCTCAAGACATTTATATTCTGTGGCATTTTGATGTTGAAAGCTCCACACAGTGCACCTGAAACACAACACAATGATTTTTAACGGAAAAAAGGAATTGGTCATTCACAGCAAGAGTACAGTTTTTATCCCTGCTGTGTTTCTCCAGAATGTTTTAAATTCAAATACTAATTAGACATTTTTTTATTGTTAAATATCTAAAAAAAAACCCTGACAGATTTGATTGTTTAATACATGTTTCATACTAACCAATGATATCACAGACGATGTACTAATATGTAAATGTTTTAAATTAGCAACAGTGTATTGATATTAATAATGTTCATAGTCTTTACACAAAGCAGTTTCTTTCACTCACCCTGCAGCAGAGAACTTACGAGAAGAAAAATCTGAGTTCCAGCCATCTTTGTTGCAAAACTGTTAAGTTTAACCTCCTAAGACCCAAACTCTTTCATGGTATGCATTTTTAATTTCTCTTTGCTATTTGGGCTGATTGGGACCTGATGAATATAAAAACAAAGGAATGCGTGAATTTTTTTTTGCCTTATTTTTGTTTCTGAGAAAAATGAGATCCACATATAAGGACATTCACTTTAAATTTCGATAGAACAGTGGCAGCACAATGTCCTTGTAAGTGGATATGAGGCCCTTGTAGAGCAAGATGTTATATTTTGGTCCAGACCAGTCTTTCTCAAACTGTGGTACGTATACCACTAGTGGTACTTGGGCTCTCTCTGGTGGTACACAGGAAATCTCATGCCTTCTTTTTTTATGATTAAATAATATACCATTGTGGAGGTATGAAAGACAACACGAGATTTCCAGAGGCTCTTCTGGGAGCCGGAGTCAACCAGAAAACGTCTCCCCGAGCTTGTCCTCTATGAAGAGCAGGTTTTCCTTATCGCCAGTAGTCGCGGCCACTACAGAGTGCTGGCGGGCTCGTTTTTTCCATGGGCTTAAAATTGCCAAGGCGGTACAGCGCTGTCACGCTGATGGTAAAAACACAGCCCTTTTCCTCGGTGCCGCGATCCCGGCCACTATCGATCAGTGTTGCCAACTTAGCGACTTTGTCGCTATATTTAGTGAGTTTTCAGACCCCCTTAGCGACTTTTTTTCTAAAAAGCGACTAGCGACAAATCTGGCGACGTTTGCTGGTGTTATTGGAGACTTATGACGACTTTTTGACATGAAACCACGTATCGTTCTTACTGTCAACAAGCAGCCGGTGCTTCCGTGGGCACATCGCCCAAGTCAAAGCGCTCACAGGCGGTGGTTAGTTCTCACGCAGCAGTCGCCCCCAGCAGCTGTCAGAGCAGATGTTGTTCACCCTTACGCGTACAAACTGCAAATGAATAGCGCAGCAGCGGTAAATGTTCATTTTTCTTTGTCTAAAATAAATCAGTGCACTAAAACATCATTCCAACATAGTCACTTGCTCATTTCCTCCATCGTGTGTGTGCCTCTCTGTGACATAAGCTAAACATCTAGCTAGCTAGCTCATCATGTCGCAGTCTAAACTGTACACTCAAAAATACAGGAAAGAGTGGGAATCAAACCCTGAATTTAAGGGCTGGTTGAAGCAGTTTATTGGAGATGATACACGTGCATACTGCCTGTATTGCAAGGCGGATTTCTATGCCAAACAGAGTGATGTGAAAAAACACATGCTAACACAAAAACATACTCAAAACGCAAAGCATTATAACAGTTCCACCCAAATGAAACTGCCGTTTCTTACTAAAAAAACAGACTCTTCTAAAAAGGCCGAAGCCACCATGGCATTAGCTATCGCTGAACACTGCTCCATGCTGGCATGTGATCATATTGGAGAGGCATGTAGAGCTGCTTTCTCAGACTCCACTGCTGCCACCCATTTCAAAATGCACAGGACAAAGTGCACAGAAATGATTAATGGTGTTCTGGCACCATACTTTCTGAAAAAGTTGGTTGCAGATGTGGGTGATCAGCGTTTCAGCCTCCTCCTCGATGAGTCCACAGATATAAGTGTTTCTAAGTATCTGGGGGTTGTCATAAGGTACTTTAGCGACACCAAGCAGACAATTGTGTCCACTTTTCTAGGGCTTGTTGAGTTGGAGGGAGGAGATGCCAGATCTATAGCTCGTGTTGTTGTGGGTTTCCTTGAGAAGTGTTGTCTTAAAAAAGACAATCTCTTGGGGATAGGAACCGACAATGCATCTGTGATGACAGGGATTAACAATGGGGTCCATAAAGTGCTGAAGGAGGAGTATGGCCTCAGAGATCTTGTTCTTATTCGCTGTGTATGCCACTCTCTGCAGCTTGCTGTAAGTCATGCTTCCAATGACACCATACCCCGTAGTGTGGAGTACTTGGTACGAGAGACTTATAACTGGTTTTCAGTGTCTCCAAAGCGCAGGGAGGCCTACAAGGCCATTTATGAGACTATCAACTGTGGGGAGAAACCTTTACAGATAACCAAGGTGTGTGCCACACGTTGGCTCTCCATTGAACCTGTGGTTTCACGCATTTTGGACCAGTGGGATGAGCTTAGGCTGCATTTTGCAGTCACCAAGTCCAGTGAACACTGCTACATGGCTGAAGTTTTATACTCCGTGTACACTGACCCTCAAAATATCTTGTACATGACTTTTCTGAAGTCAGTGCTGGGAGAGGTACAGACCGCCATCAAGGCTTTTGAAGGAGAACAGGTAGATCCTCTTAAACTACTTTACAGCTTGGTTAGCCTGATCAAGTCTGTGAGCAGCAGGGTGCTGAATCCACTGGCAAATGTTGATGTACTCAAAGAGCCAATAGAGGGATACATCAGTTCCAAACCATACCTTGGTTACCTTTTTGAGTCGAAAGCAGCTGAGTTGCACCTTGCGCCTGAGGATGAAAAAAATGTCAGAAAGCGGTGTGTAGCCTTTACCATATCCCTTACTAATGAGTTGAGGGTGAGACTGCCGGACAATATTGAAGCATTGCAGTACATGTCAGTTTTCAATGTGGAGGAAACTCTAAAGCACAACAAGAGCCCTGGAGAAATAGAAAAAATTGCTAAACTCCTTGGCTTCTCCCCTGAAGCGATAGATAAGATTGTCCATCAATGGCGTACCATCCATCTTAGTAAATGGAATGAAACAAAAAACACAATGGACTTCTGGAGTGAGATTTGGAAGTACAGGGATGCAGCTGATATCAACCCATTTCAAGAACTTGCAATGGCTGCTGTGTCTGTGTTGTCCTTGCCACACTCAAATGCTGAAGTTGAGAGAGTATTCAGCCAGATGAGTGTGGTAAAAAGCAAACTTAGAAATCGGATGTCCTTGCAGAGCCTTAACTCCATCCTGTACATCCGATATGGACTGAAGCTGTCTGGTGAGGCTTGCTATGAGCACCAGCTGCCTGACAATGTTTTGCAGCTTTTTGGCACATCAGCTGCGTACTATTTAAGTCAAGTGCTACAGTTGCTGAACCTGCAGTAGAGAATCTTGACAAAAATGAGGATGACCCACTCTTTCTGTGAGCCAGCACAGCCTGGATGTCTGGAAAAACAAACAAACAAACCCAATCAGCCTAAACTAGGACCAGACTAGTCCCCAGCATTTTTTCGCATTGCCACTGTTTATTTCTACTGTCTGTTTTTGGTCCATTTAGATTGCTAATGTAGTTTGTTAACAACATTATGGTTAAAAATGTTCTTCTTTTACCCTTATTCTTGTGTGGTTAAAAAGGAAAAAAAAAAGCCAAAAAAAGAAAAAAAGCCCAAAAAAAAAAAAAAAGTAACTCCGCCAGAGTGCCTATTTTGGGTCACTTTTGCCGGTCCCAAGCCCGGATAAAGGAGGAGGGTGGGAATTATGATATTAAAACAATAATTGCTAAAAGAAATGTAACTTGTAGTTGTAAATATAAATGCCTAAATGCATTTAGGATGTTTTTTACTCACTTTATGTCTCGTCCATGGTGCTACTTCTCTCTCCTACAGCGTAGTTTACGAGCATGACCAATTATGCAAATTAGGCGATGACGTCATTTAGCGACTTCTAGCGACTTTTAGGACAGCCAATAGCGATTTTCCTTACTGAGGAGTTGGCAACACTGCTATCGATGAGTTGGAGGCCCCCGGGAGAATCAGTGGGGGTGCGAGAGATGCCGTCGGTGAGTCGGGAACTATCGCCTGGATGCTGAAGCTCTTGATAGCCAGGAGAATGCGATCCGCTTCTTCTGCGAGTGAGTGGTAATCCTTCATGGCCAGCTCGCACCAGCAATTGTTGGAGAAACTCCTCTCTCTCTCGGGCCTGGGTGATGGTACCGCTCTTGAGCGGAGAGCACACTGTCCTTGCTAGGAACGGATGACGGCGGATTTCTCTTCACTCAGGTCTTCCTCCAACAATTGCCCGTGCAAGCTGGTCTCACCAACTCCCCGCTGCTGGCCGTGAAGGATTACCACTCACTTGCACCGGCAAGCCACAGAGAGCATACTGAGCTTCAACGTGCACGAACCACGAAGGAAGGTCGTGAAGCCAAAAATCTGGCAGCTTAACCGCACTAGCAAAAATGAAAACTTCCAGCTCTGCTATCACTTCCAACATAAATGAAGACAAAAAACTAAACAGCAGTGACGTTTGTAAGGTTACTGAAGTTGGGCTAGCTGGTATATCATGATGTGCTGCGTGGTGGCTAGCTACACAGCTATAGTTAGCATAATATACACACAGTGAAGCTGGAGGATGAACGCTAATGTTTTTTCACTCGATAAAAGTTAACGTGAAGGTTCCTGATGGTTAGAGACAAATGTAATTGCATGGCAGGATGCGGTTAACGGACAAAACTTTAGTGAGGAGAACAACTGCAATTTAAGGTTAGTTATTAATATACTGCTGTATGGGCTGGGCTGTAGTTCGTAAGGTTTTAAAAACTGAGCTTTAAAATGAACAGTGATGCTAAAAACCGAGAGAGGCCGACAGTGATCACTGACTTTTTTAGAGGGTTGTTCAGATTAAAAAGAAACAAATACAAAGCATTAAAACATGTTAAAAACACACCAGCCTTAATAAATGCAGAGTAGTTTGGACACGGAAGCAGGATTCATCAGGTCATCACTTAAAGATTGGATATCCCACCTGCTGTGAATATTTTAATGCAGTACAGTTATTATTATTATCACTTGTCACATCCTGTTTATGACAGTTAAAATAAAAAACATTCATATGAGAAATAAAATTGTTTGTGTAAACTGCATGTGGTGTTAACTAGGCCTATACTACTGTACTTTAATGTCAGTCACAAGGGTGGTACTTCAAGAGCCATATATTTTATGAAGTGAAAAGTTTGAGAACCACTGGTCTAGACAACCCAAAATGTGATGTCCACATATGTGGACGCCAGGTCCTAGGAGGAGTCTGAAGTTTACACATAAAATAATTTACACGATTATTTGTTAAAGTTTACCAGTGAAAACCTGTTAAGATGGAAAGTGACACAAAGGGACTTTGATAGTTTGTGCTGAAACTATCATTTGAGAATATTTTTAGTTGGGTACCTTAAGACAACAGTATGATACAGCACACACTGTATTTTTCAGTCACTGGGAGAAACAGGAGTTCATTTTTATCTTTAAAATAAATGACCTATATGGTCATTTTGAAAAGCCCAGTGTTGCCATGTAATTTCAGTAGTAAAAAAAATAGTTTTATAGAAAGCGAATAATATAAAAGCATACATCTTTTATTTCACAAAGTCTAAAACATTAAATGATGTAAGAGAAAAAAGAGGAAGTTATAAGCCAAAAGCAGTTTTAGATCACTTTCCAGATTAAAGCATTCTTTCTGAAACCAACATAATTCATGTTTCTGAAATATTCAGGAGCCAAAATCTTCTGAAGACAGAGAATTAATGACCTATTGACTAACATGAAAGTCAAACTAATTAACTAATAACTAATAACAAAAATGAATCGCTTACCTTTTTTCAGTCAACCCTTTTGGACTTTTTTCTGGAATTTTTATGATAGCTTACATTCTCATTTTGTCCATTGAGCAGTCGATTGCTCAGAAGTGAGATTTTCTATAAAGTGCTTAAAAATGATTTCAAATAAGCAGCCAACAGAAAAGCTCCTTTGGGTGTGACAATTAGATATCCGTGTTACCAGAAGTGGCTGTGTTAAGCACCACCTTTTTTTCTGACATCCTGCACCACTGAATGTGTTGTATATGAAGGAGTATTAGGGCCACATTAAGAAAAGAAATGTTGATCACTTTGAAATTAGAGATTAAAGTTGTAATTACTTTGAGAAAAAAGTCATAAGTGTATTTTGAGAAAAAAGTTGAAATGTACAGATCACAGTTTTCTGCATCATCTAT
Organism: Pelmatolapia mariae; assembly: GCF_036321145.2. NCBI lineage: Eukaryota > Metazoa > Chordata > Actinopteri > Cichliformes > Cichlidae > Pelmatolapia > Pelmatolapia mariae. Next base: position 64,862,889 of record NC_086236.1, read on the forward strand.
GTTTATGTGCTAAAATAAAAATAATTTTCTTCCTGTCTAACACATTTGTTTTAAGGTTTCTCTGGTTTTTAATTATTCATAGTTTCATGATCCTGTTTTCTGTACTGGTGACATTCTCGCTTTGTGTCTATATGTTTTGGTTATATTCTAGTTATCAGTGCCTTTAGTTAATGAGAGGTCATTTATCTCCTTTTTTATTTTTATTGTCCCCTGTCTATGTCAAGCTCATGTGCCTTAGTCCAGGTCTCAGTGTTACTTATTTCCTTTCTTATGTTGAGAGTCTCACATCAGCTTTGCTTCCTCTGTCTAATTAGTCTGTTATTTCTTTCAGCCTTGTTCCTACCTCGTTCCTATCCTCTCGCTAACTTGTGTTTGTATTTATTGTCTCAGTTTCTCTCTGCTCTTTATTGTGATCTCTCTCTCTTACTGTGTGGCCTCTGTGTACTGTTCTCTCTTTAGAGCAGGGGTAGGGAACGTTAGTCCTCGAGAGCCGGTGTCCTGCAGGTTTTAGATGTGTCCTTGACACAGCTGATTTAAATGGCTAAATCAGCTCCTCAACATGTCTTGAAGATTTCCAGAGGCCTGGTGATCAACTAACCATTTGATTCAGGTGTGGTGACCCAGGGTGAGATCTAAAACCTGCAGTGGCTCTCGAGGACTAACGTTCCCTACCCTTGCTTTAGAGCTTAGTTTGTGAGTTCCTGGTTTCAGTTAATCACAACATTTGCACTTGCTATTTTCAAATAGCAGAAATGAGAATCTGTGGCCACCAAAGTGGTAGCTTTCTGCCATATTGCTATGCCTGGATATTCTGTCCATATAAGCTATGAACAGAATCGGTGACAAAGGGCAGAGTCCAACACCCAACGGAAATGAGTCTGACTTATTGCCAGCAATTTGAACCAAGCTCCTGCACTAGTTATACAGTGGTCCCTTGTTTATCACTTTAAACACTTTTCTCAGACAGGCACGAACATTTTCACACTTTTCTCTCTTGTTTAAACACACTCAAAGTCCAACACCCATCGAAAAATAAGTCCAGTATTATAGAATAAAACCCAAGATAAAACCCTGTTTTCAGGTCCAGAACATGGTAATAGAGCAGCTGCGAGAGAATTCGTCATTAATGAATCAATGGTACGGAAGTAAAGGAAGCAAGAAAAATGAGCTAGTAAAGTTTGACTTATCTGACTGTTTCGTTTGGCTTAATGTGCCTTGTGGTCCGAAAAATACAGTAACATCTACCTTACTTTAGCATGTCCACAAGTCCAACTTTTTGTGCAATGGTTAGCATCTTTCTCTGCCTTTTGAGTGCTACCACAGGTGCCTTTGACGGTGCAAAACGTTTCGCCGACATTGCTTTTGTTGGGGAGAAAACTTACAAGCATACAGTACAGCACTTCAGAGTCACACTGCTAGCGATCGAAGATTTATGTAAATTTGACAAGCTGAACACATTGTGTACTGTACAGGAGACACGGCACGGAGGAGAGTGATGGACAATGGCCTACAGCCGATCAGGATACAGAACACAATACGCTGTAAAAAAAAAAACATGCAAAACTGCACAAAAAAAAATCTGTGAAACAGCAAGGCCGCGAAAGGTGAACCGCATTATAGCGAGGGACCGCTGTACAGGAGCCGAATGTCTCATAGCAATGGTCAGACACCTCATACTCCTGGAGCACAGCCTTTAAGATGCATCACAGAATGCAGTCAAAGGCCTTCTCCAAGTCTACAAAACACATGAAGATTGTTTGGGCAAACTCTCACGCACTGCCAAGTATTCTTTAGAGATTAAAGAACTGGTCCAGTGTTCTGCGGCCAGGAGGAAAACTGCATTGTTTCTCCTGTATCTGAGGGTACTCTAAGCTCTCTTCACCTCCAGTGTCCAACATCTGGTTCAGGGACTATCACCATGCAAGCAAGGAGCTGCAGGCGTAGTTCCTTGTGGCAGCCACAGCAATGGAGGTGTGGAACATGATCCATTCAGAGACAATGTACCCAGTCTTCCTCAGACTCCTGTCACACAAAGCAGATGTTGAGTTTCTTTCACTCACCCTGCAGAAGAGAAGTAATAAAAGTCATATTTCTAGCTGTCTTTTTTGCAAAAAAAAAGTTTAAAGAAGTCTGAAGTTTACATGTGAAACAGTTTACATGATGTTAGCCAGCAGTGAACATTTGTTAAAATTAAAGGTGACACAAAGGATGTTTTAAAGCATTCCATTAAAATTCTCAAAATTCTCAAGATCAGCTCAAAATAATAGCGTGATACAGCACATATTTTCTTCATTATCATCTTTTAAATTAGTAACATTGTAATGGTAACTTTACAAAATCTCAGTGTTGCCATGCAATGTAACTACTAAGACAAATGTTCAGCTTAAAGAAATCTGATAATACCAACATACAGCTTTTATTCCACGTTGAAAACATGAAACAGTGTGAGATATGAAAGAGAAAGTTACAAGTCAAAAAGAGAATGTTTTAATTTTTTTTTTGTTTGTTTATTGTTGGGTTTTTTTTTAAATCAGCGTAATTTATGTTTCAGACACACTCAGGGCAAAACACTTCTTAAATCAGTGAATTCAAGTTAAGCCTCATGTTATCTTTGAGTAAAACTGATATATATATTTTCATATATATATTTATGATAACTTGCATATTCATGAGTTCGAAAGAAGAGAAGTCAGTCACACGTGAGGCTGTTGTTAAAAACTGATGCAAAATGAGGAAATAACACAAAAGCTACTGTAAGTGTGAACATTAGATATATTTGTCACTAGAACTGACTGTATACAGTGCCATCTTCTTTGTTTCCCCAACAATTTTTGCAGCATAGTGTACTCTGCTTTACTCTGCTTGTGCCAAGGGACCAGATTATTAGGTGGACCAGTTTTTAGGGTAATGTGGTTTAGGGTTTTAAAGCCCCATCGATATGAGGTTTTAAAATTAACACAGCTCAGCTTCTCCAATAATCTTGCCACTGTCACAGGCTGGGTCTCTGACCCAGCAGTTTTGAGTTATTTGGCATCTTTGTTTCTCTTTTGTTTGTAATTTAGGTCTGTCAAGCTTCTGTTGTCATTTTTTTGACAACTTTACTATTTATAATTTTCCATTTATTTATTCCAAAAATAAGAAAAGATAAGAAGAACTTCATTTATCCCGAGGGAAATTCTTTTGTCATACACATGCTCAATGCAGCAAGAGAGACAGAGGAGCAGAGGAATAAGATATACAATATGTACAATAGAATACAGAAAAATATAACTGGAGTTGGGATTACAAACTTTGCCGTTGTGAAACAGGTTGTGCCACATAGTGGCAAATCAGCCAGATGCAGGAAAATGTTTAATGTATGCAAACAAACAAGAAATACTACCATGTGAACAGGAGGACAGGAGACACAGCACGAGACTGATTGACAATGGTCTACAGCCAATCAGGATGCAGAACACAATGCGCTCAAAAAAAAAAAAACATGCATAATTGCATACAAAAAAAATCAGCGAAACAGCGAGACCGCGAAAGGTGAACCTCGTTATAACGAGGGACCACTGTATTTACTTTGAGAGCCTATCAGACTGTATCTCAAATGCTCTATCTGTTAGCACTTCATCACCTCTCTCACCCACTGAGCAAATGCTGGCAGACCTGAATCCTTCCATTTAAGAATTAGCCTTCGTGCCAGGAGAGATGAGAAAGCCACTGCATTCATTTGATAAGAAATTATACATTATCGGTTTGGGAGGACACCAAACACTGCTGTCATTGGAATAGAATCAATTGTTTTGAAAAAGCTTTAATGAAAAAGCTTTAAAAAAAAAAAAAAAGCTTTAAAAACTAATTCCCAGAATTGGTTCAAATCACAGCAGGCCCAGAACATATAGCTCATAGTGGTGGGTGATTGCGTTCACCTTGGGTATCTGTCATCAGAGGTATTGCATTTTTTGGCCAGTTTAGCTTTGGTTAAGTACGCCTGGTGAAGGATTTTAAACTGTATTGCCCATAGGTCATCCAAGATCTAGAGGTTTAAGTCCAGTTCCCATGCATTTCTGGCTTTGGACAAGGAGTCTGCCTTTCTATGCTGCAGTGTGCTATATATTTTCGAGAGATATGGCCTCTAGCAACAAGTCAAAATTGCAGACAGTCCTCAAGCAGACAATCAGCAGGTAGACTTGGATAAGAAGTGAAGAGTTTAACTGTAACACTACGGACTTGTAAGTATCTAAAGAAGTGAGTCTTCAGGATTCCAAAATCTTTAGATAATGTTTCAAAAGATAAAAATAACCCTTAAGAAACAGATCAGAGAAACAGATAACTCTCCTACTGCACCAAACCTTGAACCCTGCATCACTCAGAGCTGGTAAAAAAAAAGATGATTTTACGCAATAGGGGAGCAGACAAGCGACTGCCTCAGACCAAAATAGCGTAGACTCTGAAACCAAACATTACGAGAGTTTTTAACCACAGGATTTTTAAAATTAACATTGCGACTGACTGGTAGGCTTGAACACCATAGAGGACCAAAGTGGCCCACTGCCTTCCCTAAAAGCCTGCATCCAGGTGGATAATTTCACAATATTGGCAGCCCAATAACAATACATAAAGTTTGGTAGGGTCAGGCCCCCTTCTGACTTAGAACACTGTAACAGGGAGTTACGGATTCTTGGAACTTTTTTGTCCCAAATAAAAGATGATATAAGTCCATCTAACTGGTTGAAAAATTGTGGGTGTGGTCTCTGGCCTGCTGCAGAGGAGAGGTGACACAGTGGGCGTTTCTCAATATGTGTACTTGTGCGTACTTGGGAATTGAGAAATGGCCACTGAGCTCGCAGGGGCAGGCTTGGAGCGGGGTTGGAAGTTAAATTGTTAGCATAATGTTAATTTCTGTCAATCGTTTTAGCTCTGAAAAATCGAGCTGAGCTCATTCAGGTATGGTTATCATCAGTGGAAATAATAATAATCACTCCTCCATCCCTATTAACCTGTAGGAGTCAGGGCAGAGGAGCACAGATAGTGAGAGGGGAGAGACCTCTACTGGAGAGGTGAGTCAAAGATTTCACAGGATGGAGTAATTTGTGATGCAGACAGTCTGATTAGAATTTTGAAATATGAAACATTTCAGTCATGGTACAACATATAAGACCTATTTAACTTGAGCTTTTATTTAGGAGAGTCAAGGTTAGAAAGTGGAGAGAGCAAAGAGATATATATAAGTCAAATTAGCCTGACTCACATATTTTTGAGGGTTCTATTTTAATATTACTTCAATTCAAGTAATTTAGTTTTTTTTTTTTTCAGGGCTTTAAATTGCAACCATTTTAGTCACATGCGTGCTCAAAATGTAATGTTTGTGACTTCAAAATATTTGGGAGCAACAAATTACTGTGGCGTGTGAGCAGAAGTCATGATATTAGCAATTTACATTACAATTCAGTATGTTTTAATGTATCTTGAAGGGTCAGGCAGAAGGAGAGGCTGAGGGAGAAAAAGGTCAACAGGCAAGTTCAAGTCAGAGAGAGCAATGAGAGACAGAGGAGCTGCAGCAAATGGATCAAGAGGCAGAGGAAGATCAAGTTATTACAGAGAGAGGAGAGCAAACAGGCCAAGAGAGGCAAAATGATGAAGCAGCTGCAGCAACTCGTTCTACTACAGGGTTTAATTTAGGTGACAATGACACAGGGCACAGACAGATAAAGCTGAAGAGCTATCCACATGATACTTTTGGTACACAGAAGCGAGCATTTAAAAAGCTGGTTTGAAAAGCACAACTGGTTAGAATATTCAGTCAACCAGAATGCAGCTTTCTGCTTCCCATGTAGAATGTTCGGCAAAAACATCAAACATGATAGTTTGGTCAGTAGCGGTTGCAGGAACTGGAAGAAAGCTTTAGTCATCTTTGGCAAGCATGAGATGGCACAAACACATAAGGACAGTGTTGTTACATGGAAAAGCTACCAGGGAACTAGCAAACAGGGAAACATTGCACAGATGATAGCAACTGCAAATGTGATTGAGATAGTCGAAAGAAGAGAGTATCTCAGACGAATTGTTGCAGTCACCTCTATGTTAGGGAGACAGGGACTCCCTTTTCGTGGCCATGATGAAGGTGAAGACAGCCCAAACAGAGGGAATTTTCTTGTGTGCATGGAACTTTTGAAGGAGTTTGATCCTTTTCTTCAAAAACATAATCCCCCATCAAATGCACAGTATATCTCGCCAACATCCCAGAATGACATGATTGACTGTTGTGCCCAGGAAGTTACTAGTGTAATTGTATCTGAAATGACAAAGTCTAAAGTCTATGCCATCATGGCAGATGAGGCAAGGGATGAAAAGGCAGAGCAGTTAGCTGTTTGTGTCAGGTACGTGTCAGAGGGGGTAGTGAAGGAGCGTTTCCTAGCACTTGCAGAGATAAAATCATTTGATGCCCAGTCCATTGCAAATGAGATTCAGCAGCAGATCCAAAACAATGGTCTTGCAGAGCTTAAGTGTGTAGCACAAACATATGATGGTGCAGCCGTTATGAGTGGCTCCACTGGAGGTGCATAAGCACATTTTAGAAGGCTCCATCCTGAGGCTATCTATGTGCATTGTTATGCTCATCAACTCAACCTGGTTTTGTGCAATACTTGCAAGGCTGTCCCAGAGGCTTTGGAGCTTTTCAGCTTGTTGGAGTGTGTGTATTCTTTCTTCAGCACCTCCCTAGTCAATCATCATAAGTTCATGGAGACTCAGGCAAAGCTTGGATTAACAAAAAACTGAGCTTGTGCTACTTTCAAACACTCGCTGGGCATGTCAGTTGCGATCAATCAGTGCAGTTCTTGAGACATAGGCACTCCAAAATGGCAGACAATCTGCAATTGGATCCCCCATAGCTGTTGGTCTCAGACCAAAGCTCTACAAGTTCTCAGCAGTCTATGCACAACTGATGTTTCAGTCGATTCTGTCTGTAACCGAAGGACTCCACAAATTCCTGCAGAAAGAGACTTTAGACCTGGCAGAAAGCTTTTATCTGCAAACAAGCTGTGTGTGACACACTTAAGGCAAACACTCAGATGCATTTGCTACAGAGTTGTATGAGAAAACCAAGGCCCTGTGTAACACCCACAGTATCCCTGAACCAGGTGCCAAGACAAGGCACAAACAGAGGAAAATGGAGGATTTTGTCCTGGAGGCAACTGTGGGTTCACGCACTGAATTGAACAACTGAGACACATTGAAAAGAGAGTTACTTTTCCCTTGTGTGGATCGGATGGTTGGCGAGCTTGATCAAAGATTTTGCAGTGTAGATGCAGGGCTACTAAAAGGCATCCAGGCAATCTGAGAACTTCTTGAGTGAACCACACTTGAATGAACTTGCAAAGCACTACAGACTTGACCTGAAAAAAGAGGAGGTTCTGGTGGCCAGAAACTTTCTTACCCGGAAAACAGAGGCTGGATGTCCACCCAAAGATATGTTGTCTGTGCACAACCTCCTTGATTCAGGCATGTTTCCCTCTCTGAAGCCAACCATCCAAGTTGCCCTAACAGTGCCTGTCAGCAGCTGCTCGTGCAAAAGGTCCTTTACTGCACTGCGTCGGCTGCACTCCTGGCTGCGTCAAACAATGGGTCAGAAAAGACTTCAGTCTTGCAGTCATGTCTATTGAAAAAGACACGCTTCAGCATCTGAGTCACAACAAAGTGATTGACCAATTTGCCACTCTTAAAAACAGACGGCATTCTTTGATGCTTCCACCCACCAAGTAACTGGTGATTGCAGCAATAAAAATGATGTACTTTTTTATTTTCAGTTTTTTTCTTGTTATTGATGCAGCAAACACATTTCCTCTGTTTTCTTGTTATACTGTATTATAAAAAAGACTGAAATAAAACAATAGATCTATTGGTGGCCTAAGATGTTTAATCTGTCCAAAAAAGTAGGAAAGCAATTTCTCAGTCTTTGTTTTCTGTTTGTGAAATTTTGTGCTCATTCACTACGTTCGTTCATATCGTGTGCATCTCTTGGGGGCTAAGCCCCCCCTGTCCTTAAAACCTAGTGACGCCCCTGCGCATGTTCGTACGTCATTGTCATGAGACACTCTCACAAACAAAATCACGGTTTAGTAATGCAGTAACACACTAATTTCAAAACTTTTTTGCAATAGTAATCCTTTACTTGTTACTTGAAAAAAGTAATTAGATTACAGTAACACGTTGCTACCCATCTCTGTTTATTAGATGGCATCACATTTTGATTAGTAAAACATTGTTAGCACTACTTGATTTTAATGGTTGAATTATATTCTCTTTTGATTTAATTAAGAATTGCCTCCTTTAGTCTTTTTCCCAGATAGTTTTGTGTTTCCTTTTATAATTTTATAGAAATTGGGGTCAGCTATTTTGATATGTATGGGCTGATTTTTAACACACTCTAGTGGTTACAATATTTTGGTACAGGTGTTAATTGATTAGAAACCTGTGCCGGTATTTAATCCTGACTGATGTGCATTTGTCAGACCCTGATAAGGACTCAGTATTGACTCAGTAAAAGTAAAATAGGCAAAAGTTAAAATATCAATACTACAGTCTAAATATCAGTAGAGCAAATCAATATGCTTTCAGTAAAAAGTCAATACAAATGGGTCTGTTTGCTCCAGGAATGAATTTTTACATGATTTCATCCCACACAGAGTGACTCAGGAACTACTTTTTCATTTTGATCTGTTTAATATTTCAAGAAAGTGAAAGTCAGTGAAATTGTGGACCTATTCATGATCTATTGCTCAAGTTTTCTGCTTATTTCACATTGTGAAATGTCTTTTAAACAAGACTGGTACCACACCTGTTGTACTGAGGACAGCTTGGATAAGCTCCAACTATGCCGCACCCCTGAATTGGATGAATGGAAGAAAATAGATGAGTAATACAAGTTAGCAAGACGAAACCTGATTTTTACATTTTTATTTTTCATTATATTGGTGTGTGTCATGGATATCATACTATTCTCAATTTTTTATTCTATAGCTTCTCTATAATTTGCTGACATATAAAAAAAAATACCATCAATGTAAGCCGATCTGACAAACACAACAACATTAAGTTACTTTAAGTCAGATTTTTCAAAAGAGGTATTGTGTGTAGAATAATAAAATGGTGAAAAATGTATTCAATCCATTTTGGAATAAGGCTGTAACATGACAAATTGTGGAACAAATCAAATGATGTAAATACTTTTCAGATGCACTGTAAGTTCATGTGATGGTGTCATTCTAAAACTGTTGTATTGTAAGTTTTAAATGCTTCACTATTTTTAATTTGAAAATTATCTACAAAAAAATGTCTGTTTTTAAATTCTTCAGGTCATCAGAGAGACAAGCCAGAGAATGTTCCTTTCAATTAAGTTTTAAAAAAGAGGTAAAGCTCCTCCAGCTTATCCAGACGAACACACGGCGTTCCCAGTCCAACTTAGAGATATAATCACTCCTGAGTCCTGGGTCTAGCCCAGGGCCTTTTTTCGTTGTTATGTTGTCCTCACAGGACAGCCACAAACATATGATTTACAAATTATGATGCTGTACAAATTTGACCACATTCAGCAGTAAGTGATCCATCTACTGCAGATGGGGAACATTTTTATGCAGAATTATTATTTTTACCTTTGATATTTTAGGCACAGTTTTCCAGTAATACGGTTTTGTCTATACTAAGGTATTTTCATTGTCTTTTATGTTATATAGTATGTTATTCTATTTTATCTTATCCTATTCCATTGTATTTTTCTTAACTTTTACTGCTCTTAAACTTGTACTTTCTGCCATGACCAAAAAAACTTCCCACGTGTGGGACTAATAAAGGTTTATCTTATCTTATCTTATCTCTCTTAGAAAGGTTTAAAATTTCCTCCATCACTTGTCATTTTCAGCTAATACTAAATTTTGTTTGGTAATATAGTGCATATTTATTTTAATATAAAAGTAAAAATATATTACAATTCTTTAGCCAGAAAGATGTGCAGAAAGGTGAAGATGTCCATGCAGAGTCAAGACAGGCAGTACAAATGGTATGTTTTAATCTGATCCAGTTTATGGTTGTGACACTGAGCTCAATTTCCATCAGTAATTCCATCAATAATTTCCTTATGCAAGTACCTGGATCTGCTGGGGGTTTTTTTTTCATGCTGATTTCATGATTTCCATGAAATCAGCACTGATGTAATGGTCTCTTAGATTTTAAAACAGTTGTTTCCAGCATAAATATTTCTTTCCTGTTAAATAGATGTTGTTACACATGACTTAACATTGTTTACAGTACAAATATTTCCTCTTCCCTGTAAAAACATTTTTTGCCCCCTGTTCAAGTGCATTTACAGGTAAGTGTTGTTATTACAAATAATCTATTTATGTATCCAAGTTTCCCCATTAACTGTTCTCCTGTAGCTGATCTCTCTTTTTTTTCTTTTGCATATTTGTCACAGTACATATTGAAAAACTAAATAAATAAAAATAACCAAAGTAATTACAACATACAGTTTTTAAATGTTAATTTAATTTATTAAAGGAAAATAGCTATCATAACCTAGCCTAGCCCTTAATTTTTGTGTTGAGGGTAAGTATTCGAATTTGATCAAAAATAAGGCTCACAAGTAGGTCTTTATAAATATCTTATTCTATTTTTTTTTATTTCATATGGGAATAATTTATGGTGGGTTCTGTTTCCGACGACATGACTCTGAGGCTGTCATCTCAATCTCCCTGTTTGATTAGAGCAAAAGGCAGGTATTAGGCAACACAGATTTTTTTGTATTTCTCTGTTTTAGTTTTCTTTGGATTAACTTGGTATTATATTCTGTGCATCCATTTATACATACATATATATATATATATATATGTATGTTCAGAAAGTAAACTTTCTGAACATTGGAAAGAAGACAGGATAGCTGGGAGACATGCCATAATTGACCTTGTGGCAGATTCAAACCCAGGCCTCTGCATGAACCTTATGACATAATGATCACCTGTTCTACCCAGCGAGCTAAACTGGCACACGTGTGTAGCTTTTGAATGTAACACTTAAATATGAGAAGGAATCTTCACTTTGATTTACCTTCATACACAGAAAGTATCCTGATCCCCCTCAGAAATCCTAACCAGAATGTCAGACAGTGGTCTCCACCACCGTCATCAAAGCACCAAATTAGGTCAAATATTTTGAAACAATGGTGTTCAAACATCAGAGTAAAGCTAAAGACAGAAGGCCACTGAGCACTGAAGCTGTGATGCAAAACGTCGATAAGATTTTCCTCTAATTTGTCAACTGTTGTTTCGCATATCTAAATTAATCAGTTAGCTGATGTATCGCTCAGTCATCTCATATTTATTCAAAGGTTTGATTATTTATCGGACCTATGTCTGTTTTGCTCTCCAGAAACTTACTTCCAGTATCCAGTCTGGATAACACAAGCAATATCATCAGTTATGTCATCGTCAGTGAAGGCTGCAAGAAAAAAGAAGCCATTTTTAATATGCAAAATAAAAAGCAAAACTTAACTAATACCTCTGTGTTTTCTTTGGGTGCAAGGACTCACCTGTGCAGGAGGTATGACACACATTTTCAGATGGGCAATACCCCGAATCACAGAACTTCCTGTCAGACAGCTGGAAGAGCCCGTAAAGATTTTTGGCTTCTGCATCCTCCTCACTGCTCGTTTCATCATGCCCCTTTCCCTTCCCTTTGCCACCTTCCTTACTTTTCTTTTTCCCCTCATGACTGCTTGAGTCAGGATCCCACTTTCGTCTTTTTATGACACCTGTGCTGTTTGACACGAGAGTTGTGCTTATTGAGCTAATGGTGGAGTTAGTACTAGCTGGGCTAGTAGTAGTGTTAGTAAGAGTAGTGCTTTTGGTCATGCCAGTGGATGTTGAATTGTTGTTTGTCAGTGTGGATGCTCCAGTGCTCATTTGGTTGACTTCTGTTGCAGAGGGGGATACAGCCACTGTTGGCTTTGGTGTGGCAGGGATGCACTTTCCAAATGACTCGACCAAAGTGGTGTTCAGATTAGACCTCCGTTCCACTTCACAGATAACTGCAGCAAATCAGTCATGTACACAAAGAGACCAAACAGGGAAGAAAGAGAAAAAAAGAACAAAATATGATATTTAGTAAGAGTTGTTGTTGCTGTTTTCTTTCACCTTCCATAATATGTGTGCTTTTAGTTTTATTTTAGTGGCTACTGTAAACAATCAAAAATAGCACATTTTACATCAGTTTTATCAGCAAATGAATAGAGAAATTAGTCCAGGTGTTGCAGCGCTACTTCACAGAAGTCAAGTGTAAACTAAAGGAGACAAAAAAATACCGTTAAGTTGATATTTTACAAGGAGTTTTTTGGGGGGAGTTTTTTAGCCAATTCTTTAAAGTAGACATTCTTTGACATAGTCTCTTTATTTTTTATCTTTTCATGGGCATTTTGATATGCTTTTTTATCAAACATTGTGATGAGGCTGACATTCAGATGGGACTTTCTATTCAGGTCACAGACATTTGCAGCAAGCCAAGTGTACCAGCAGATGTCAGAATGCAAACAAAAAAGGGAGGAGTAGATTAGAAAAAGGTCATAGTGAGAGTTATCATCTTACTTTGAAATGAAAGCATATGCACTATTCGTTTTCTTTGAATCGATACTTTTAAATATGTATAATATATCAATAGATTATTGATACAATTACATTATTGCTGCAGTTGCTAAAGTAATATGTAATAGTAATACATATACATACTTACATATACAGTAAAAGTATATGTAAGTATAAAATTACATGCTGCTTATATTGTATCAGAGTTAATTTGCTGACTTTATTCTGCAAATTCTTCAAATTTCACAGTAAACAGTAACTTAAAGTCCAGATATCTAAAAAGGGGTTAGTATTTTTCCTCTAGTAGAGAAGAATCATAAAATAGCAGTGAACTTCAATACATCAGAAGTATACTTTTGGACATTTCAGCTTTACCACTGATTTTAATCAGTGCCCAAGGGATGTGTGTTTGGAGGTCATGAAAGTTGAACACAACAAATGCATTTAAGCTCACCTATTGCCAAGACTCCTTCCTTTGATTTTCTTGGCAGATCGATCATTTTCCCGAGCTTGTCTTTGAGCTCACATTTGGAGACAATCCGGCTCTCAGAAAAGCTGGGCAGCACAACTGCCACAGCCACCACGACAAGCAACCCAAGCTTCATGTCAGCACTTTCTGTGGAGGAATCATTGTTTGTTTTAATTATTATATGTTCCTCAAAATTCTCCACCATCAAGAGTCAACATCGCTAATAATTAATGCTAAAATGCTAAAAATCCCCAGTTTAACTGCAGAACTTTTGAGATTCATTAAAACTTCTCATTTTCAATTATGTTTTTCACCCATTTTCAACAACCCTACAATGATGTCATCAATTTAAGAAAAAAACCCGTTGTCAGTAAATAAAATTTATAATTTTTGCATAATATAACAAAACAAAGTGGTAACAGTTAAAATAATGAAGAGAATTCTTCCTTACCACGTTGATCAACCTGATTGACTGTTGACTGAGAAAAATGTCCCCCTGTGTATGTTTGCAGACAGAGCCTGTGAGTTTATATATGATGCCTTTGACCACTGGGCCAGCCTGTTTTACTGCTGTCTTTGTTGTCTGGGGAGTTTCGCTTGAGAAAGGAACATTTTTAATGTTGATGAACAATACATAAATGCCCACATGACACTAAATACTCAGCACCAAAACATGACATTCAAAGCTTTCATTTACCTGACTATCAAATGACATCACCCAGGAGGATGATTCAGGGGCATGCCAGAGAGTAGGCTTCTCTGAATTTTGTGGTTTCACTTTAGAGGCAATGTGAACCTGATAAATGTCAATATATTTGTACATTTGCTTCATGTAGACGGTATTTCCTTCTTGACATAGAATGGAACAGATCACAGTGACATTGCTGAAACTTCAAAAAGGAAGGCTGCTTGACTTGAAATATAATATTGATTCAAATAAAATCTCTCCCTCTGCTGGTACTGCAGCTTACTGCACAGCCATGCCCATAGCATTAAACCTTTTTGCCAACATCCAATAAGTTTTGTTCAGGATACTAAAATCTACTTTTGGATTCATTAAATATAAATATTTTTAATTTGACTAAATACAGATAGTGTAATAACATGTAATTTCTGTTATTCTCAACTGACCTGGTGGAAATGTCACAGCACAAAGGTCATTCTCACCACTGTTAATGCAGTTCTCAAAAAATGGGAGCGTTTTTGAAAACAAAAGACACAATAATCAAAGTCTTTTTCACATTTGTCAAAACATTAAAAGTACCTGAGAACCTGAAAGAAAGATTATTAAATTTGGCATGGTTGTTGATCTCAGGAGGGTTGATTTCAGAGACTGTTGATGTACTGAGATTTTCCCACACAACGATCACCAGGGGTTACAGAGAATGGTTTTCCAATTTCCTTGTACTATAGTACTAGGTATTACTGTGCAATGACAATAAAGAGTTATCTTAAATGAGAAATCGTCTAGGGATCAGCAGTTATGTATTTTTGTTAGACAGTGTGTTGGTAGATTTGCTATTGTATACATATTTGAACAAAATTTGAAAACAGCAATCAACAGTAGTCAGGAAAGTGGGTGATCTAAAGTTGTGACTGACAGAAGTACAAACTGTTTTGATGAGTTGTAATAGGGCTGTTCGATATAATGATATATATCGGATGACGATATAAAAACGTCTATTGTTTCATTTTACGCTATCGTTTGTTTCGTGGTGTTGCAAAATAAACTGTTTACGGCAATATTTTTTCATCGTTTTGATGGTCACTGTAGTGGCTATATTAATTTCTTAAAGTTCTCTCTTTCTCTTATATTTAATATAACCACACTACAGACAGACAAGCACTTGTTTTTATGAGTTGTCGCTTGTTTATTTTCCACATAAACCTTTCACAATAAAGCTCAAGATCCTGTTGAGACTTTTCAAAATAAACTGAATCATGTGAAAGATGCAGAATATTTACGGATGAGAAGCAAAAAAGAGCCGTCAGGTGCTAAAAAAAATAAACCTTAGACTCAAACGTTAGAACAGACTTTTCCCCGCAGCACGCTGTGTAATAAATACTCACAAAGAAAACGGTGGCCCTTAAAACTTATGTCTAAAAATGTATAGCTTCATGCATCAGTTAAAACACTCGACTCCAGGTACATGACGCCCAGCTGGGAACACTTCACGCAAGTCGAGCTGCCCGAGATTCACAGAATTTACAGAAAATGTTGCATTTTTGTGATTTATATCGTTATCGGACGATAGATGTCTTAATATCGGGATATGAGATTTTGGTCATATCGCACAGCCCTAAGTTGTAAGATTCAAGTCAAAAGTCCATAAACACAACAGGAAAATATCTTTAGTAGTGACGTATGTGTAAAAACAATATAGGTGTATAAAAACAATGAGAAATACTAATGAACATATAACAGCTGTTCTTAAACAGCTCCATTGGCTTCCATTTCCTGTTTACTTTCAAAGCGCTTCATAACCTTGCTCCTCCATATTTATCTGACCTTCTCCATACATACTCACCCCCTCGTACACTTCGCTCTTCTTCAGCTTCCCTTCTGTGTGTTCCACCTGCTCCCCAGAGCCTTTAGTTGTTCTGCCCCAAGACGTTGGAATGCACTTCCACCAGATCTCCGGACCACAAACTCTCTCACAACTTTTTTTTTTTTTTTTAAATATTTTTATTATTAACACAAATTAATTCGGTTTGGGAAAGCCCCGCAACAAGGAGGATGACAGTACGGGTCCAACGTATTTCAGATATGGGTCCCAGGTTCTGTGGAAAGAGTCCAAGGTGGAGTTGAGCATACAAGTTATATATTCATTGGGGATAACAGTCCATAACAATGTTATGCCAGGATTTCTTAGTTGGGATTGCTGGCCTGCCCCAGAGGAGCAGGATATTCTTCCTGGCAGCAAAAGATAACAGCTGGAACAGTCTCTTGTGCTTGCCTTTGATAACCAGATTGTCCATTACTCTCAATATAAGACATAGAGGGTCCAGAGGAACAACAGAGTTGAAAATAACTGAAAGCACCTTTGCAACATCAGACCAGAAATATTGATTTTTTTACACATAACCAAAAACAATGCATAAAGTCACCCTCCTCCGCATTACACTTCCAGCATAAAGGGGAGGAGTTTACATCTATTTTACTTTTTAAAGAGGGTGTGATGTAAGCCTGATGAACAATTTTTAACTGAACTGATTTAGCCCGATTACAGACAGATATCTTAGAGGCACAGGCCCAAATCTCCTGCCAGTCTGGATCATTTATTGAGCGGCCTAGGTCTCTTTCTCAGACCTGTTTAGCAGACAGGAAACAAGGGGCTGAGCCATAATTAAGAACCTTATAAAAGGAACTGATGGATTTTCCAGACTGCACGGAGGACAAAGCATCCTCCACTGCGGACCTAGTAGGGTCCAACAATAGGGTGGTGTCATTAATTATAAAGTGCCTCAGTTGCAGGTATCTAAAGAGTTCCACATTTTGAAGGCCAAAACATTGTTGAAGCTGCTGTAAGGAAAGAAGGGTCCGGCCTCTAAACAAATCACCCAAGCTAACCAGCCCCAAATTAGACCAGACCACAAAACCCTGGTCCAGACATCCAGGCAAGAAGTAAGGGCCATTCATAACAGGAGCCAGGGAGGATCTCAAATGGGCCCGACCCTCCAAAGCACAGATAGACCTCCAGGCCTTGACAGAGCATAGAGCAATAGGATTGTTGGAGAGTTTTTTGACTTCACTGATCTCTTTAACAAATAACAAATTAAACAGGGGACATTTGGACTGAGAGGATTCAATATCAAGCCAGATCGAGGTAGAGTCACATCTGAGCCAGTCTGCGATCCCTGTAAGATGAATAGCAAGCTGGTAAAGTCGCAGACTGGGTAAATCAACACCTCCATCTCGACTGGACATCTGGACTGTGGCCATTTGAAGTCTGGGCCTTCTTTTGCTCCATATCAAAGCACTTAACCAACCCTCCAAAACCTTAAAAACCTTGTTAGATAACAAGATGGGGATCATTTGCAGAGGATATAGCAGTCTGGGCACAATATTCATTTTGATCAAGGCCTCTCTGCCAAGCCATGACATAGGGAGGGGGGCTCAGTGCTCCAGATCAGCCTTAACTGAATCGAAAAAAGGGACAAAGTTGAGCTTGAACAGCTGATGATAAGATGGAGAAACTCGTATCCCCAAAAGAGTAAACCCAGTAGGAGACCAGCGAAATGGAAAGGGAACAGTTGTAACTGGAACTGTCAACAATGAACCCAGGGGCATGGCCTCTTACTTGGCAAAGCCTGAAAATGCACCGAAAGATGAAATTACTTCAACAAGACGGGGAGAGGGAGGTTTCGGGTCGGGATAAGAGCACCAACACATTATCTGCATATAAAGAGATTTTATGTATCTTCTCTTTAACACGAATACCAGAAATTAAAACATCCTGTCTTACAGCCTGGGCCAGTGGTTCTATGGCTATGTTAAAGAGTAGAGGACTAAGAGGATCGCCTATTTCCACGGTGGAGAGCAAAATTGCTGGAGCGCATCCCGTTAGTTATAACCGCTGCGACTGGGGAGTTAGAGAACTTTCACCCAATTTACAAAGATTTCACCCAATATAAATTCCTCTCCTCTCCGGAATGGGGCAGGATGCCATATAGGAAAGAGTGACTGAGCATTGCTAAGAGTGGATCCAGAAGGACTGTCTGAAACTGTCTGTAAAACTCGCAGCAAAATCCATCCCTACCTGGAGCTTTACCTGATGGCATGGCATCCAAGGCAAACAAGGCTTCTTCTCTTGTAATAGGAGCATTAAGTAAAAGTTTTTGGGCCTCTGTAATCTTAGGGATGTTCAAACCTAGAAAAGAAATCCCTCATGAGCCTGTAAGCATCACCAGGCTGCTCAGATTTATATAAATTAGAGTAAAATGACGCAAACTCCTCATTGATAGCCCTTGTATCAAATAATTTAGCTTCCTCTTTATTGGTAACAGAAGCAATGGCAAGAGAATCGGCCCTTCTTTTTACAAGGTTGGCAAGATATCTACCCGGTTTGTCGCCAAATTCGTACATCCTCTGCTTGGCAAATTTAAGAGTATGCTCAGAATTCTGCATCATAAAAGTATTTAGAGCTGTGCGAGTGGCAGCGAGGTCCTTTAGTAAAAGCGGCGTAGGAGATGCAATATGACATTTCTCCAGCTCGGTCAGCTTGGTTTCGAGGGCTAAATACTGCTCATTCTTTTGTCGCTTCCTAAAGGCGACAAAAGAGATGATTAGACCCGGGAAAAGGCTTTTCACGTTTCCCAGAGGATAGAGGGGTTGTCTAAGGATGGGGAGTTGATTGAATAGAAGATCCTGAATTCCAAATTAAAATGTGAAATAAATTTCTCGTCTCTAAGCAGGGACGAGCGAAATCTCCAGCATCCAGACAGAACCCTAACATCTGGGAGGGAATAAGATAAATACAGGGAAGTCGGCCATCTTGATGGCTTCTAAATGGCCACCATGGTCAATACCCTTCTTGAGGAGTTTGCCCCCTCACATATACTAATGTGCCACAAACAGGACTGTAATATCACCAACCTTTCCCATGTTATTACGGTGTATCCATATAAATGGCCCACCCTGTATTGTATTGTTGCTATTGTTCTTGTGCTATCGTAAGGTGACCTTGAGGGTCTTAAAGGCAAGAATAAATAAAATGTATTGTTATTATTGTTATTATTATTATTGTTATTATTATTATAAAAAATATCTTTATAAATTTCTCACATGGATCCAATTTTTATTTCATATAATTATCATATTCCTGTTTGCCATTTAGGACACTTCCTGTTTGCCATTTGTTTGAAAGTTGTGTTTTGATCGTGTCCTGTGGATTTTTGAAATTTGGCCATCAATTTCTGGAGCAATGACTACTCAAATTGTTGGAACTTTTGGCACAACCCTGTCTGGATTACGACTTTGACAAAGGATATTGGACTGGACTAACGGAGTTAACGAGGTAATTGCAGGCTAGCCAACATGTTACCAGGCTAACAGCTGACAAAGCTAACAGCTGACTGAGGAATCAGCTGACTGAACCTGCTACCAGGGTAACCAGATAAAATGGGGCCGAAGAGGACACCGACAGCTGAGGAAATCGAGGACATTAAAAAGTCTCTTGACTTCATAATGGAGGAAATTTCCACTATCAGGTTGCAGCAGAAAAATATCATTGAAATTGTGGAGGAGGTAAAGCTCCTCCGCATCCAAAATACCAAAAAATATAAAAAGATTGCATACCTGGAAAGTAAGGTCGCTGACCTGGAACAATACTCCAGGATAAACGACATCATCATCACTAGGCTCCATATTAAACCCCAGTCATATGCTCAGGCAGTGACCGCTGACAGCAATGAGGAACCTGGAGAGCTTGACATTAGCTACACGGAACAACAGGTGGCTGCTTTCCTGCGGTCCAAAGGGATTGACCTGGACTGTAACTCTGTCGAAGCATGCCACCCTCTTCCCAGGAGGAACGGCAACATACCGGCTATTATATTAAGGTTTGTAAATCGAAAGCACAAGATTATGCTGCTGAAACAAGGAGGAAAATTAAAAGGATCTAATGTCTTTATCAATGAACATCTAACCAAACACAACGCTGAAATAGCCAAAAAAGCACGACACCTTAAGAAGCTGGGACAAATCCAAAGCACTTGGATGACGAACTGTAAAATATTCATTAAACTAAACGGATCACCAGAGGAAGCCAAAGTTCTGACCATTAAACACATGGCGGATCTCGAAAAATATCAGTGAGCAACAGGATCTGGGCGACAAACAAGGTAACAGACAACCACGCACTCACTTATGACACACACTGGAAGGAAGAACTCAGATACATCTGGAAGAAACAGCTGCATCAGTCAGACAGTTGCAGAATATGATCAATTGGAACTGAAAACATTTAACTATATGGATCACAATACACAGGACTTGGAATATGAACTAGATCCAGACAACAACTTCTTCTCATCTAACAATAACAATTGCTGCTACTATACAAATAAAGACTACAATCAGAGGATTAAAACTGAGAATAAATTATCAATTATCCACTTTAACTGTAGAAGTCTCTATGCTAATTTTAATCATATCAAAGAATATCTTAACCAGTTTTCACATCCATTCAGTGTCATTGCCTTATCAGAAACTTGGATCAATATGGAAAAAGGAACAGACTTTGAACTGGAGGGTTATGAATTCACATTTATAACTAGGCGAAACAAAGGAGGAGGAGGAGTTGCCTTGTCTGTGGACAAATCCTTGAAATTTAATGTGGTGGAAAATCTGACGATGGTGATTGATAATGTACTGGAATGTATTACAGTTGAAATTTGTAAAGAAAAAAGTAAAAATGTAATCATTAGCTGTATATACAGAGCTCCAGGTAGTAGTATTGAGACATTTAAAGACTGGACAGAAGAAACATTTATTGAAATAGCTCACAAAAAAGTTTTCATTTGTGGAGACTTCAATATTGATTTGATTGATTTCAATATTGAAAATTCTGTAAGTCAGACCTTCCCAAAGTGTGGGGCGCAGAGCCATTGCAGGGGGGGCGCAGTATGAAAGGGGGGGGGGGGGACAACACTTGGACACTGCTAGCATAATGGACAGGTTTTTGACGGAGCGCAAAGCATGAGATGAATCATCGCTGAATACGTTTCCAAACCAACTTCATTCTAAGCCAGAGAATAGAAAATATGGTGAAGCATATCATACAAATAATATCAGGCCGATCCTGCCACGATTTGTTCCCTCGGTTCAAATCACGGACAAACAGCATCCCACAGTTTTTTATGTTTTTAAACCAATTTCCACAGAGAGTCATTTTTTGAAAAATGTATTGATAGCAATTTTGAATATTATTACACAGGAAAAAAACAACTACGCGTAAAATAATTACACCGTGACGCCTCTGCCTTTCTAAATAGAGGGACAGTAACTGCGTGTGTATATGTAAGCGTGTAAAACCTGAAGATAGAGACAAAATACTGTCACTGTTAATCTGAATATCTGGGAACCACTGCTGTAAGTGGACTCCTGATTAACGACATAAGTGACCATCTTCCAACTTTTACAATCTATGATAGGAATTACAAGATCATTAAAATAGACAGTAAAAAAGAGTACAGACAAGTAAGAACAGAAGAAAGAATGAATGCATTTAAAAAAGATTTATTGAAAGAGAACTGGGGTGAAGTATATCAGGAACAGGACGTTAATAGTGCGTATAATGAATTCCTTAGAATATTTACATTACTGTACAATACCAACTGTCCAATAAAGCAATATAGTAGGAAACATAAATATATGGACTGTCCATGGATAACAAAAGGTCTGCAAAATGCATGTATAAAGAAAAATGCTCTATACAGAGAGTTCTTAAGAACGAGAACCAAAGATGCTGAACTCAGATACAAAAGATATAAAAATAGGTTAACTAATATACTTAGATTTAGTAAAAAGGAATACTATATGAAGCAATTAGATATAAATAGAAATAATAATAAAAGATTATGGGAAATACTGAACAGTGTTATAAAACGTGGGACTGGACAAAAGAACTATCCCAAGTATTTCATTTGTAATGACCATGAAGAATACAATATGGATGTTGTGGCAAATTGTCTCAATGAATTCTTTGTAACTGCTGGACCAAATTTAGCAAGAACAATCACTCATCCTGGGAAAGCACAGGAAAAACCGGATACACTGATTGACAGAAATCCATATTCTATGTTTCTCGCAGCCGTTGATGAAAATGAAGTTTTTGAAATTGTCAAAAAATCTTTGGATTGTAATGATATTGATATGATAGTGGTTAAAAGAGTCATTGAGGCTATTATAAAACCGTTTACATACATCTGTAATTTATCATTTCAAACTGGTGAAATTCCAGATAGAATGAAAATAGCAAAAGTTATACCTCTATACAAATCTGGCAATAAACACCATTTCACAAACTACAGGCATATCTCTTTACTACCTCAATTCTCAAAAATTCTTGAAAAACTGTTTAAAAACCTACTGGAAAAATTTATAGATAAACATAAACTACTCACCGAGAGTCAGTACGGATTCAGATCAAGCAGATCAACATCATTGGCACTATTAGATTCAATAGAATACATCACAAATTCCATAGACAAAAACCAATATGTGGCTGGGTTATTCATAGACTTGACAAAGGCATTTGACACTATAGATCATGATATATTAATAAGAAAACTGGAACGTTATGGTGTCAGAGGGGTAGTTTTAGATTGGGTCCGGAGTTATTTAGGTGACAGGAAGCAGTTTGTGAAATTAAATGGTGGTTGCTCCTTATGTATGGACATTGCTTGTGGTGTACCCCAAGGGTCAGTTTTGGGTCCAAAATTCTTCAATTTGTACATTAACGACATCTGTAAAGTGTCCAAAGTATTAAAAATGGTTCTCTTTGCTGACGATACAAACATTTTTTGCTCTGGTGATGATCTGCAGAATTTATTGGAGGATATGACTAATGAAATAAGTAAAGTGAAGTTCTGGCTTGATAAAAACAAATTATCATTAAATTTGAATAAATCTAAACTTATGTTATTTGGAAATAGTAGTCTAAATACAAATGCAAAGATTCAAATAAATGGTGTTGATATTGAAAGAGTCAGTGAAAATAAATTTCTGGGGGTAATAATAGATGAAAAACTTAACTGGAGAGCTCACGTAAGATATATTCATTCCAAAGTATCACGTAGCATTGCAATACTAAACAAGGCAAAGCAGGTATTCGACAGAACATCACTTCATATTCTATACTGTTCACTGGTTTCACCATACGTAATCTATTGTGCAGAGGTCTGGGGCAATAACTATAAAACCACATTACATTCACTTTTTACTCTTCAAAAAAAGCAATTCGAATCATCCACAATGCAGGTTATAGGGAACATACAAACTCACTATTTTTGCAGTCTGAAATATTGAAAATTGGCGATCTAGTGAAATTCCAAACAGCACAAATTCTATTCAAAGCAAAAAATAAAGAACTGCCAGGTTATATTCAGAGTATGTTTTTTTTGAAAGAAGGAAGTTATAATTTAAGGGGTTTTTGTAACTTCAAAACAGGGAAGGTACGTACTAGAAGAAAAAGCTTTTGTGTTTCTGTTCATGGAGTGAAACTGTGGAACAGTCTGAATATGGAATTAAAACAATGTCCAAACATAAAACAGTTCAAAAAGAGTTATAAAAATATGATCTTCTCGAACTATAAAGAAGAGGAAAATATTGAAATTAAGTGAATGTCTCTATTAAAAAAAAAAAAAAAATCATGTGATATTATAGTACAGTGGTCCCCAACCCCTGGGCCTCGGACCGGTACCGGGCCGCGAGAGTTGAGGCTCAGGTGTGAAATGTATGGTTTTCAGGGTTTTTATCGGTTTTCAGTGTTATTTTGTTATCGTTTTTATCGTTAACTCGGTTTTCCTGGGTCTTTTCACGTGTGTTATGAATAAATCTTCTTTTTTTCGGTACCGGTACTAGTTTTATTTTGTTGTATTTATCCGCGACACCTTAAAGGCCGGTCCGTGAAAATATTGTCAGGCATAAACCGGTCCGTGGCGCAAAAAAGGTTGGGGACCGCTGTTATAGTATATCAGAAATCTGTTCACTATTTTTATTACAAATTATATCAGTAAGAAAGCTGACTAAATATTAACTGATAATTTATGGCAAAGGGGTGGGATTAAATAAGTGTTTACTTCTTCCCACTCCCTTTCAACAGGTAAATTAATCAGAACGGTAGAAATGTATTGAGTTTTTTGTATAGTATTTTTTTTCTCTCTTATTTTCTTTTCTAAATGTACCTGTATATTGTTTACATGTTTGAAATAAATTACCAATCAACATCTATTTGAATGCTGCTAGAACATCCATCTCCGATCTCATTTTTAGCCTTGCATAAAAATGTCCGTCTGTCTTTAGAGACTTTAATGTTTAAACTGGTTCCTGTTCCAATTAAAGTCTCCTGGTCTCCATCAGCTCTGTACCAGGTGTTCCTCACTGCTGGGTTGGCATTACTGCTGCATGTCAGACTCACATTGCTGTTCTCTGGTACTGGACCAGAGGGACTGACTGAAACTGTGATGTCTTTATTCCGCTCAGTATTTCTCCATGTTTTCTCTGCATTTCCTTCCTTTAGTGTTGTGTCTGATTTACCTTGTTTGTTATGGCTACTAACTTATTCTTAGCAATTGGGTA
This sequence comes from Pelmatolapia mariae, assembly GCF_036321145.2. NCBI lineage: Eukaryota > Metazoa > Chordata > Actinopteri > Cichliformes > Cichlidae > Pelmatolapia > Pelmatolapia mariae. Next base: position 64,887,277 of record NC_086236.1, read on the forward strand.
GTGCTTTTCGGTTTACTTGACTCTTCTTCATTAATTGTCTTGAATCTTTGTGGGAGCCTCTTTTGACCTGTGTTTCATTACCTGATTATCCTTTGTGCATGTAGTGCTTTCTCCTTTGCTGCAGTCTGTTCACGTTTGTTGCGTGCATCCCAGGTGTGCTTGTGCCAGTTTTTAAGATTGCCAATTTTTCCTCATTTGGTGGATTCTTGACATTTATGGACATTTATGACAAGTTGTTTTTCTCGGCTTGTCTCTTTCTGAAGACCGTACCCATTTCCAGTAAAAAAAATAAAAAATAAATTCTTCTGTCTTTATCTTTATTGACTGATTTATTGCTGCAAGTTCTAGAGTCATTTGATGAAATTTGAATTTTTTATTTCTTCTTACTATGTGCCTAATATTGTGCCTGTCAGGAATTCCTACATTTATTAACCAATACTTAAATTAACTACTTGTAATGTGATTATTGTCAGTCTCAGAATTTAACTCTATCCCAAAGATCAGTTACTGCTTTTAGTTTCATTACAATAATTCACGTATTGCACATCCTTAAATCCTATTAATAGAATTCTAGTTGGGATATGTAAAGAGTAAATATGGAAAATGAATATATACATTGAACATCTATTTGTAGGTTGCTTGATCGTTCACATGCAAGTGCATTTGTAGCCTTGCAGAAAAATGTACTTTTGACTTTTGAAACAGCAACATTAAAAGAGCTTCCAGTCCCAATAAAAGTCTCCTGGTCTCCATCAGCTCTGTACCAGGTCCACACTGCTCTGGTATTGGACCAGAGGGACTGACTGAAACTGTGACGTTTTTAGATGAATCGGAAAAATCGAGAATAAGAGATGTAAATTAGCCTCAGACTGTTTTGCCAATACTGACAGGGTAGCCTGCCGTGAAGTTCAATGTATGTATTTTAAAAATGATAGAGTAAGAATGCTAATGCCTTTTTGACCTATTGCCTTGCTCTTCTGAAAGTCAAGTGCAATACATAGAAATGTTATGTTTACAGTGAAGAGATATTTCAGATTTAACATTTAATTCAATTTCAAATTAATTGTATTTATATAGTGCCAAATGACAAACAGTCAACTCAAGATGTTTTAGATCAGACTGAAACTGTGGTGTGTTAATTGAATGTGCTACACATATTGATGGTGTATAATGGAAATTAAATTTTATTTCATGAATTCTAATATATGTATCAATGACAATTTTTTTTGATTCTATTAAACATTTTTGTTTAATAGAACAGTTTAATAGTTTTTATCTCCACTTTCTGACTATTCAAAAAGCCCACTGTATAAATAAATATCTGCTGTAATGATCTATAATTTGTAAAAGAGATTTGAAATATGATATTTAAACTGAACATCTATTTGAATGCTGCTGGAACGTCCAACTCCAATCTCATTTTCAGCGTTACAGAAAAATGTCCGTCTGTTTATGAAGACTTTAATGCTTAAACTGGTTCCTGTGCCAATTAAAGTTTTCTGGTCTCCATCAGCTCTGTACCAGGTGTTCCTCACTGCTGGGTTGGCATTACTGTTGCATGTCAGACTCACGTTGCTGTTCTCTGGTACTGGACCAGAAGGACTGACTGAAACTGCGATGTGTTTACGTGAATCTGAAATATGATAATGAAAACTTGCACTGAAATGTTAAGACAATTTTATATACAGAAAAAGTGTGAAGACCTGTGATGTGATCAGTTGGATCTGAAATATCTTGTTAAGAATATCACTCTTCAACATGTAATGACATTTCCTTCCTCTAAGAACTGGTAAAAATCCAACAATTTCAAGTTTCATCTTAAATTGTGTAAAATCTGTGAAAACGTTTGAATACCCTTCTGGTTTCCGATAAAACACTTACATTTTGTCTTTGTGATTGTGTCTGTTTTTACTTTTGTTAAGTCTTTTGTCTGTGACACCCATAGAAAAAAATTTAACAATCTAAATGGGACTTTGTTTAATGCAATATTATACAGAGAGAAACTACAGCTGTATTTGCCACATTAATGTAACAATTCTTTGTAAAGTGACATTAAAAAAATGAAAGCATTTTTTCTACAATTCTATTTTCCTCTATGAGAATTAACAGTGAACCTAAATACTTCTAGAAGCTTGTGTTTTCCTGAAACACTCTCACGTGTGCCACTATAAATGTATTTTGTGTAATCCTAAATCAGTATTAAAGAGTTCCTGAGAAAGTAAAAAAGTTAGACATTTTATATCATATACGTGAAAAGAAAGACCAGTGTTTCACAGAAATCATCAAGACAATCATACATCAGTAAAAGTTTGAAACCAAAAGTTTGTGTACAGTGTTGGGAAGGTTACTTTTAATGTATTCCACTACAGATTACAGAATACATGCCCCAAACTGTATTTTGTAACGTATTCAGTTACGTTACTTAATATAATCTTAATATAAAATGAGTAACAGTAGGGTGGACATTAGGGTAAGGCTACACTTTTTGCAGCGATCTCGTATAGAAAACTATTATGCACGTATATAAAATAGGTCCGCGGCTCCGAACCATAGTAAAGGGACCTCTGGCTAATATGTCGGTTCCATGTCGGGCTCGTAGCCGAAAAACTAGCCATACTTTGTTGTCTGGGTCAACTTTGCTAGCGAGAGACAGAGAGAGGCGTTGAAAGGCTGCTCCAACGGAACTTATTGTTTCGGAGAAAAAACACGAACACAGTGTACAGTCGAGTCTTAATAGCTTACTTACAACTGGGTGCGTCAGGCACTCTTTTTGGCTGCAGTGGTTATTATTATATTTTTAAAATATTTCTTCACGTCATTATGCTGGCCGCAAGTAGAGGTGACATGGGCCGCGAGATTGAGACCCAGGCAGTAGAGCTTCTTAATGTGTTTTGTGTGGGTTTCCACCGGCATGGAATTACCAAAAATACAGAGGGCATAGCCTAACATATGAAAGAGGAAAAGACCGCAGTGTAACTTTTAATTTTAGAAGAGAACAAATAAACTCACATGAAATATCAGGCGTTAAACTTGTGTGTGAATGTGTACGTGAATGGGTGAATGACTGGATATGTAAAGCGCTTTGGGGTCCTTAGGGACTAGAAAAGCGCTATATAAATACAGGCCATTTGTGACAGCAGTGAGATCAGTGCTACCACAATTTTTCTGGTAGACAGCAGTGCAGGAGATTTTATTTCCATGATGGAGGTGAGAAGCAGTGAAATTCATAATAGAGGTCCTGATTCTCCTGCAGTGTCTCCTGACTCTGACCCAGGTTAGGGGTCCATGTCAGAGCTGGAGGATGGGACCAACATGGAGCTGGAGCAGAGCACGTCAGACTCACTGAGGTTCCCTCCTTCACTTCCAATGTGGATGGAGTCAGAGTCGGAGAGGGAGATTTATCTGGTGGGAAGGCACATTCTGACTGGAGAGGTAAGGGCCCGGTATGAAAAGGAAAAAAAAACACTTGGACACTGCTAGCATAATTTGACTGGGTGCCCACACAAACGCAAAGCAGGAGATGAAGCATCGCTGAATATGTTTCCAAACCAACTTCCTTCCAAACCAAAGACTAGAAAATCTGGTGAAGCATGCACAAGTGCCAAGGTAGGTCTCCCCTGCAGAATTGGTTTTCTCTTTGTCGGGAGCACGCGCTGGGCTCTCCAAATCACGGACAAACAGTATCCCACATTCTTGATTTTTAGTTCACAAACACTTGTTGTAATAACTAACTACTCCTTTTTTTTTTTTTTTTTTTTTTTTTTAACCTGTCCCGTTTGGTTCTTTTGCCATCAGAATTATTGTCTAAAGGCGAAGAAAGATGCCCAACGGATTTACTTTACCAAATGGACCATCCCAGCCTTGCCGTAATGGTCCATTTGATTCAACTTTTTATTGTTTATTTTATTTTCACTTGCTGAATACGGGACAGACTTGACTGGAGGAGAGAATGTGGAGAAAGAAAGAGGGAAAGAAAAAAACCTGAGAAGAGGGACGGGGAAAAAGGGCAAAAAACAAAAACCAACAGAATAAGCAGACAAAAAATACATATATCGATCACCTGGATCACCTGTTGAGAAAGAAAAAAGAAAGCAAGCAGAAGAAAACGAGAGTAATAAACAAGATCACAATGATATATGAGAATATGACAGTAAATACTAAATATTAAACATTATTGTGCAGCACGTGAGATCGACAGCGCACAGTGTGCTTTGAGGTAGGAGCCAAAAAGGGTGTAATTTGTGTGTGTGATCACCCGTGTGTACACCTGTGAGCATGAACGCGCTTGTTTTTAAAAGGTTCCTTCATGTAATGATCTGCTAGAGGGTGTGGGGGGCCACTGCCCCGACCTCCAGGGCATGAAGCAGGTATGGAGGAGATCAAGACTCCAGACATCCAGAGGCCCCCAGAACACAAGAGACCAAGGAAGACCAACAGAGGGGCAGCCACGCCACTATCCCAGAAAGAGCTGAGGAGAGTCCCAGATGAGGGGTCACTCAGCAGCCGCGGAGCAGAAGCCAGGGGGGGTTGCAGTGACGTGCCCGTGAGCTCCGCCGGCAGCCAGCTGTGCCTGAGTGGCCGAGCCCCGGGCCGTGAGGCCGAGGGCACCCCATCCCCAAAGTGGCCCGAGCGAGCCCCAGGCTCCAGGCCCCAATAAGCAGCCGCCAAGGAGTGAGCCGGTGGGTACCTGGGCGCCCACCCCCGGAGACAGAGAACCACCAACGCACCGATGTCTGAGGGCGTCCGCCACCGGCAGGGGAAGTGGTGGGGGGAGATGGGCCTCCAAACCTTGGAGGGCCTGAGATGTCCTCAGAGAGGTGGCGTCTGATACCCAACCTGACATATAGACACAGACAAACAGGCACACACAGATACAAACATCTATTCCCACCCTCATGCTCTCATATACAATTGCTCAACACTCACCCAACGTGGAGACAGACATAGAGAGACGCTGTACACACAATCACACTCCCCAAGCATACTCTAAGCCCCGAGTCTAGGTACCCTTGCCCCTGGAGGGGGAAACTGCACCCAGACTCAGGTGGTGTAACCCTTTTCCCTGCGGTGGGGAGAAGCAGACCGCCCCGACTCCGCAGCAGCAGGGAGGCCCCATACACCAGACCCCAGTCGGACGGCCAACTCCTCCTCCTAGCCCCCCTGCCCCAGCAGGCCGCAGAGAACGGGGGTGTAGGAAGACTCCAAACCTCCCTCCACCCGCTCATATGTACTGTTGATGTATGTGTGTTCTAAGGTGCATTTAAAACCCAGGAGGGCATGGAGCCACCTGCCAGAGCAGCAGTTAAGCATATAGCCCCTCCTGCTAGCCCTCAATGTCTACATGTATTTAAAATTGAGAGGTGGGCAACGACGCCAGGGGTGAGGTGTACACCCTGATGGTAGTTTGGAATCCGTGTAGCGTGCCCACCTCCAAGATCCTATATGTATGTGTAATGAGAGTGTGAGTAATGTGAATGTCTAAGTTGTGGGATAAAATTGAGGCAGAGGCAGCCAGAAGGGGACAGAGGGGGGGGATGTCTCCTCTGCACCCTGGTGACACACCCCTACCCCAAGGCCCTGCATGTGTGGGTGATTGTGGTGGAGCGGGAAGAGGGAGGCCGCTGGAGATGGGGAGGGAAGGAAGGGAGGGGCAAGTGACCCCTCTCTGGGGCCAGCTCCCCCGCTGACCCCAGTAGGCACCCCCATGCTCTGCAACCCGCCAGGGAAAGGGGGCCCAGGCCCATCCGGACCGGGGCCCAGTGCAGCAGCGCCCCCCGGCCCCACAGAGCCCGGGACAATTCACCCGACCCCACCACAGAGAAAACTGCACCCACCCCATCATCCACTCATCTTCCAGACTACACAAGACAATAGACGCCCAGGCTGAGATCTTCCTCCACCACTCCTGTATCTCCCCCTCCTGCAGAGAGAGTTCCTGAAGAGAGGAAAGCTCCTGCAAGATGTGACAACCTCCCCCACCAGTTGAAGAGCCCCCCAGGTGGCTCGATGCACCGGCGGCACCCCGCGCCAGGGCCGGGCCCCCATACACCCACCCGCCCACAACCTCGGCAACACACCAACCAGGACCCAAGCCCCTGAGGCCCGGCCAGGGCCCCAGCCCAGAGACGGAGCGCCCCCAGAACCTCACGCCCATCCCGGACCCACCCAGGGGCAGCCAGGCTACCAGGTCAGTAACCCACGTCCGTCAGCACAGACCCTCCCCTAGCCCCGCTGCACGCAGCCACGAGGAAACCGTCACCTAAGAGCCAACAGAACCCCTAATTGGCCATGACCGCTACCCCGGGTTGAGCCCCCCAAGGAAGATGCTCCTGGGGAACCCCCCGACGCCCTAAGCCTGTCCCTACCCCCACACCAATCACAACAGTGAAGGTGGGACCAAACTATGGCCCCCCACCCCCACTAGGTGATGGAGCTGATCAAAGGAGCCCAGAGCAATTGATCTGATGTGGTGGCAGAGGCTGTATCAAGACTAATGTAATCTAATAGATAATTTCTATATTGGTTAGAATTAAGATTATTTTTATTTTTCCAGTTCATGAGGATTGTTTTCTTGGCTATGCATAGGGCAGTGAAAACCATATGGGCTATATTCTTTTCCGTAGTGACATTATCTAAGCTGCCCAACAAACATACTAAAGGAGAAGTTGGAATGTTACATTTCAGACACTTTGATAAGTCTTCACATATCTCACGCCAAAACTTCTGAACTGGTGGACAGAACCAAAAAGCGTGGATATAATTGTCCGGTGAATTGGTTTGGCAGTGTGAGCAGTTGTTGGTAGACGTAAAGCCCATCTTGAACATCCGATGACCTGTATAGTGCACTCTATGTAGTATTTTGTATTGAATTAATTGAAGACTGGGATTTCTAATTAAATGAAAGGTTTTTAAGCAAATCTGAGACCAGAAGTTTTGGTCTAAGTTAACTGATAAATCCGCTTCCCATTTTGCAATAGGAAGTGATATTGATTCATCTGTTTTAGAAAGCATTCTGTATATTTTGGATAGTAATTTGGGGGTTTTAAGAGTAAGAAATTGAACCACACTTGGTGGTGTTTGTAGTTCAACTTGACCCGGTTTAAATCTCTTTTTTACTATGGATTTAATTTGTTGATATTCTAAAAATCTTTTCTTGTTGATCCCATATTGTGTAACTAGTCTGTCAAATGAAATAAATTCTGTTCCTTCTAGTATATGTTCTAAATATTTGATTCCTTTACTACTCCAATCTGAAAAGTTTATCATATTATTGTTTTGTAATATGTCAGGGTTGTTCCAGATAGGTGTACGTTTGCATGGGATTAATGGAGACTCTGTCAACTTCAGAAACTCCCACCACGCTGTCAGAGAGGAGCTGATGTTGACGCTTTTGAAGCATTCATGTCGTTGGATGTTTGAGCTGATAAACGGTAGATCTGAAATCTCTAGATTATTGCAAAGTGCTTGTTCTACATCTAGCCAAGGTTCATCTAAGAGGGTATGTTTTTGCCATCCTGAGATAAACTGAAGCCTGTTGGCCAAGAAGTAGTGCTGAAAGTTAGGTAGTTCTAATCCTCCTTTATCCTTGGTCTTTTGTAGTGTTTTTAAGCTTATACGTGGGGGCTTATTTTTCCAAAGGAATTTGGACATATATGAATCTAGAGATCTGAACCAATCTTGCGGCGGTTTAGTTGGGATCATTGAGAATAAATAATTTATTTTTGGTAATACCATCATTTTTATAGCGGCAACCCTTCCCATGAGTGATATGGGTAGACATTTCCACCTAGCCAGATCACCTTCTACTTTCTTTAAAAGTGGGATATGGTTTAATTTAGTTAGATCTGCAAGCTTGGGAGAAACATTAATACCTAAATATTTTATATTTCCCGATTGCAGTGGAGTAGAAGAGGAATTATGGAAGGAGCAATTAATCGGAAGGACTGTAGATTTTGACCAGTTAATTGAGTAATCTGATATTCTTGCAAAAGAGTTTATCAGTTCAATCACCCCAGAGATATTGGTTTGTGAATTTTGGAGAAAGAGTAACACATCATCCGCATAAAGGCTGATTTTATGTTCCACGTTCTTGCATTTTATGCCCTTAATTACTGAATTCTGTCTAATTGCTGCTGCTAGTGGTTCGATAAAAATTGCAAACAGTGAAGGGGAGAGTGAGTGGGCATCCCTGCCTGGTGCCCCTCAGGAGACAGAAGCTGGAGGATGTCTGGTCATTTGTTCTGACACAAGCTGTTGGGGAATTATATAATATTTTTAACCAGTTGATGAAAGAAGATCCAAAACCAAATTTGTGTAAAGTTGCAAATAGAAATTTCCAGTTAACTCTGTCAAACGCTTTTTCTGCATCTAGAGAAAATATTGTAGTTTCAAGGTTTTTACTGTATGAGTAGTCTATCAAATTAAGTAATCTACGTGTATTTGTTGATGAGTGCCTACCTTTTATGAAACCAGTTTGGTCAGGATGAATTAAGAGGGGGGTTATTTTCTCTAGTCTCTTTGAGAGAGCTTTGCAAATTATTTTAAGGTCTACATTTATAAGGGATATTGGACGATAGCTTGAGGGATATACAGGGTCTTTGCCTGGTTTTAGCAGGAGATTAATGTTTGCAGAATTCATATTTGGTGGAAGTCTGCCATTTTCTTTGATTTCCAACAACGTTCTGTAAAAAACTGGTGCTAGAATCGTCCAGAATTCTTTGTAGAATTCTGCAGGAAAGCCGTCTGGACCTGGAGCCTTATTATTGGGCATATTTATCAGGGCTTCCTGGAGTTCACCTGGCGTCAGTGGCGAATCCAGTGCCATTGCTTGAGTGTCTAATAATTTTGGGAGAGTTATGTTGTCTAAAAACTGATCAACTTCCTTTTTAGATGGGTTTATTTGTGGTGAATACAACGTTTTATAGAAATCTCTGAAAATGTTGTTTATTTGTTTCGGTTCATATATTGTGTTCCCAGATGAATCTTGAACAGCACATATAGTTGTTTTTTCTTTATTTATTTTTAGCTGGTTTGCTAGAAATTGACCGGATTTATTACTATGTTCATAATTTTGTAAGCGTAGTCTTTGTACTAAGAATTTTGTTTTTTTATCAATTATCTCATTTAATTCTAGTTTTGTTTTGCGTATTTTGTTCAATGTTTCCTGATCTTGGTGGGACGCGTAGGCTTCTTCTAGTGATTTGATGGTTTTTTCTAATTCCTGAATATTTTTGTTTTCTTTTTTCTTTTTATGTGATGAGAAAGAAATTATTTTACCTCTCATCACGGCTTTCCCTGCTTCCCATAAAACAGAAGCTGATGTTCCGGGAGTGTCATTAAAGTCTAAATATGAAGTCCACTCTTTTTTAAAATATTTAATAAAGTCTTCATCTTTAAGCAGTGATGTATTAAATCTCCAGTTTTTACTTGGCGTAGTATTATTCTTGTGCATTAGTGTTAAAGATACAGGAGCATGATCGCTGACAGCTATAGGGTGAATCTCAGTGTCTGAAATGTCACTCAGCAGTGAGCTGCTGACCAAAAAATAATCCAGACGAGAGTAGGAGTGATGAACATGTGAGAAAAAAGTATATTCCTTACTGGTGGGGTGAAGGGAGCGCCATGCATCGCAAAGACCAAAGTCGCTCATATACTGTTTGATTATATTTGTGGACTGCCAATTACGCTGAGTTCCTGCTGTATTGAGCCTATCCATTTCTTCATTTAGTCCAAGGTTGAGGTCGCCTCCAAGAACAAGTGTGCCATCTAAGTGTTCAGAGAGTGCACTGAAAAAACTGTGAAAGAATGAGGGATCATCAACATTTGGACCATATACACTTACAATACATAGCTTTTTATCAAGTATAGATAGTTTAATGATTAAGAATCTGCCCTCTGGATCTATAACTGTATCGAGTACTGTGAAATTAATATTTTTATGTATTAAAATTGCTACTCCCCTTTGTCTAGAATTATAACAAGCTGAGAACACATTAGGAAACTCAGGTGTTTTAAGTTCATTCGAACCTCTAAGAGGTCTGTGGGTCTCTTGTAAAAGGACAACATCTGCCTGTAGTTTTTTGAGTTGGTTAAATATTTTTAACCTCTTTTCTCTGGAGCCAGCTCCATTTACATTCCATGTAACGAATCTCAGTGCACCCATAGATGTCTGTGTATAACTAGGGGTGTATGCTGTGTGTGTCGCTTAGACAGGTGGAGAGAATACATCACTTGTTCATAAATAAAGAGAGGGAGAAAGAGAAAAAGTGTGTGGCGAGATGCTCCCTGAGTCTGACTATGTGTTTGCATATTTACTAAGATGAGTACGCTTGGCTTAAATGTGTGTATCCTATACAACTGTGTGCGCTGTCTGAGTGATGTAAATGTGCTGCCGTTGAGCGCATGACTGTGCGTGATCGTGCTGTGCGTATGTGTCGAAATAAAGGATGTTGTTTGTGGTTGAGTGTGGAAGCAGGTGATCGAAGCAGTGAAAGAAAGAAAAAAGAAAGAAACCAAGGACAAGGGTGAGCAGCATAAAAACAAGAGGGGAAAAGGAGAGAAGAAAAAACAAGAAGAGAGAGAAAAAAAAAAAAAAAGAAAAACCGGAAACATTCTAATCAAACCATTGACGGAGAGTGATGGTGTTAATACTGCAATGATATCACACCTAAGATGCGATTTGATACTGGTAAGTTAAACAGATGTTAATGCAAGTTAGTGTGAGTGGATGGGGAAAGGGTGTAGCGGATTCTTATCTGGTGTGAAGTTAATACAGCCACGGAGTGATGTCGGGGTCGCGGTGGAGCTGTCCGTCCACGTACAGCCGGTCCACAGCGATGACAGCGCGGGAGCCCTTCTGGATGAAGCCGCGTCGGATTGGGAAGAGGACCCTGCGTCGTTCCAGGATCTCTTTGGGGAACTGGTCGTTCACGCTGAAGTCCGTTCCTTTTAATTCCCTGCCGCGGCTTTTCACATGTTCCTTTTGTTTGAAGTGGCCGAATTTGGCCACGATAGGACGTGGTCTCCCGGCCGTAGCCCGAATGGGGCCGAGGCGATGCACCCTATCGAAGACGATGTTCTTCACCGTGTCCTCCGGCAGCTTCAGGTGGTTTTTGATGAAGCTTTTTACCGTGGCCTCCGCGTCCTCTCCAGCGGCTTCTGGAATACCAGAAAATACCAGGTTATCACGCATGCTACGAGCTTGTAGATCAATAACTGTTTCTTTTATTTTTTTATTTTCTCTATTGAGCTGGGTAACATTTTCTGTGAGACATTTCACCGACTCCCTTAGCGTGGCATTTTCAGCAGCGAGCGTTTCCACCTGCTGCTGGCTGAACTCCAGGGATTCTCGCAAGCATTTAAATTCCCGGTGAAGAATCTCCACCAAGGACAGCCTTGCGTCGAAGCTGGACAATCGCTTGTCGATTGACTCCAGTATGTCGGCAATATCTTTGCCGGCTGGCGATGTTGTGCCGGGGGAATCTGCCGGGCGAAGTCTTTTCGACGATGGCGTCTCAGATTTGGCCGGGGAAGATGCACTCTGGGCCTTCTTCATCACGAGATCCTGAAAGCACTGATCAATGTAATCTTGGAGAGCCTCTAAACTCTCCCCGTTGTTCTCCAGGGTGTTGGAGATTATTAAGACAAATATTGTTAGTTATAAGACAATTGATAAGTGTATTTGGTAATACTGAAGCTTAAAGGAATTTGTACAAATCTAAACTACCATTTGCTTAATTTTCCGCCAAAATCTCCGGCGTCTGACGTCAGTTACAACATGAGTCGCTTACCTTGTCCGTCACTTCCGTCACTTACCTCTCCTTCCGTCACTTACCTCTCCTTCCGTCACTTACCCAAAGCCCGTCACTTACCCGTCACTTACCCAAAGCCTAACTAACTAACTACTCCTGACATTTTGGAGATGTTAGCTCTTTATACAGTAACGTTACAGCGGGATACAAATAATATCAGGCTGATCCTGCCACGATTTGTTCCCCCGGTTCAAATCACGGACAAACAGTATCCCACAGTTGTTTATGATTTTGAACCCATTTTGCACAGAAAAGCATTTTTTGATAAATGTATTGATAGCAATGTTGAATATTATTACACAGGAAAAAACAACTGCACGTAAAATAATCACACCGTGACTCCACTGCCTTTCTAAATAGAGGGACAGTAACTGCGTGTGTATTAGTGATGTGTCGGTCGCGAACGAAACGGCTCTTAGAGCCGACTCTTTGAAGTGAACGACGAGAGCCGTGGGGTTGTTTTGTCTTTCTCTCACCCTCTCTCTCGCACTTTTTTCCCGCTTCACTCCGCACACGAGCCTTGTGCTTTGCGCTGGGAAGAGGGGGGAGGGGTGGTAGTGTTTTGTTTCACTTTAAATTTGTTTAAAAGGAAAAAGCTGAAAATTTAAAGTTAGAAGTTGAAATGTAAATAGTTGGTTTTTGTATTATATGATTTATTTATTACATTTTATGTGGAGTGAATAAATAATAGTATATTTACGGTGGCCCCTAAAGATAAAGCATGTACAAACTCCAAAACACGTAAAAATTCCAGAGCACGTACAAACTCGGAAGCACGTACAAACCCCGAAGCACGTAAAAACTCCGAAGCATGTACAAACTCCATAGCACATACAAACTAGTGATCTATCGGTCGCGAACGAAACGGCTCTTAGGTCTTTGACGTGAACGACGAGCCGGCTCCTTATAGCGAGCCGTGGGTTGTTGTTTTTTTGTCTTTCTCTCACCCTCTCTCTCTCTCTCTCTCGCACTTTTTTTCCGCTTCACTCCGCATGCGAACCTTGTGCTTTGTGCTGGGAAGAGGGGGGAGGGGCGGTAGTTACACTCGCAGTAGCACAGGAACAGAGCAGGAGGGAAAGAGGGAGAAAAAGAGCCAGGGACAACAATGTCACATTAGAAAGGTATAGTAATCATCCACAACTATTTTCAGTTGCAGATGATAAAGGATTCAGAAAGTTTATTCATGCAGGCCCATATGACAGAGAATGTGCATCTTCTTTTTGTTTTCATATTTTAATTTATATTTAATTGTGTTGTGGTTTGCAGTGTTTTGTGTTGTTTCACTTTAAATTTGTTTAAAAGGAAAAAGCTGAAAATTGAAATAGTTAAAAGTTGAAATGTGAATAGTTGGTTTTTGTATTATATGATTTATTTATTACATTTTATGTGGAGTGAATAAACAAAAGTATATTTACGGTAGCCCCTAGAGACAAAGCATGTACAAACTTCAAAACACATACGAACTCCGAAGCACGTACAAACCCTGAAGCACGTAAAAACTAAGAAGCACGTAAAAACTCCAAAACACATACAAAAAACAACAGAAGTGCTCCAGAATGCTAGGCGCAGTGTTTAGCTTTTGTTACCCAGTGGCTACACAAGCCAGCAAGTACCAACGACCGGATTTGGTGTGTGGTAGTAACAAGTAAATGAACATTTTTTTTAATTATTTGAATATATATGAGTGCTTGTGTATAAATACACAAACAATACACATATGCTTTCAATTGTGTAATTTAAGTGATCTAGGTAGCTCTGTTTTGGAAGTTAAGTTAACGCTAGAAGTGGTTTGGAATTTGTACGTGCTTTTTGGAGTTTGTACGTGCTTTGTCTCTAGGGGCCACCGCATATATTTATATATAAACATATATAAATAAAACCACTTTTTTTTGCATTAGTAATTCCTTTTGTGCATAATTTTATATTATTGTTAATAATAAATTAATTAAAGCAACAAAACAACCTGAAGAGCTGGTTGGGAGCCGAAAGAGCCGGCTCTTTTTAGTGAGCCGAGCCGGTTCTCTAAAAAGAGCCGGAAATCCCATCACTACTGTAGAGCCTTCCTCTCTGCCACAGTGCAGTTTCCGTGCCCCACGTTGATGCCATAGCACAGAACACTCCACCGCACATCTGTAGAAGGAGATGAGGACCGAGCTCTCCATTCCCGCACGCTTCGACCTCCTCAGGAAGTAGAGCCTCTGGTGAGCCTTCCTGATCAGGCTGGAAGTGTTGTTTTTCGAGGTGAGGTTGCTATCCAGGTACGTACCCAGGTACTTGTAGCTGGGTACTACTTCGACTGCAGATCCTCCAACGTGCAGGGCTGTGTGTGTGTGTCTTCCCCTCCTGAAGTCCACAATCATCTCCTTCGTCTTCTTCTCATTTAAGCAGAGATTGTTTTGCCTGCACCAGTCCTCCAAGTGTTCCACCTCCTTCCTGTAGCCGGTCTCATCATTGTTTGTGATGTAACCAACCACAGCTGTGTCGTCCGCAAACTTTACAATATGACAGCCTGGATGGTTGGGTGAGCAGTCATATGTAAGCAGCGTGAACAGGAGGGGACTTAGCACACAGCCCTGAGGGGAGCCAGTGCTGAGGACTCTGGAAGATGAAGAGACATTGTGAATCCTCACAGACTGCGGTCTGTTGGTCAGGAAGTCCAGGACCCAGTTACAAAGAGAGGAGCTCAGTCCCAGGGTCAGTAATTTGTCAACAAGTGTCTGCGGGATAATTGTATTGAAAGTGGATGAGAAGTCCACGAAGAGCAAACGGACGTAGGAATTCTTCTGCTCCAGGTGGGTGAGGGTGGTGTGAACCACAGAAGAGATGGCATCTTCTGTGGATCGATTCATCCGGTAGGCGTACTGGTGTGGGTCTGAAGTGACACTGATGGTGGCTTTGATGTGGGCCATAATCAGCCTCTCAAACCATTTCGTGATGATCGGCATGAGGGCTACTGGCCGATAGTCATTAAGACCTTGTACAACAGAACTCTTGGGGACTGGGATGATGGTGGCAGTCTTCATACAGGTGGGGACAGCTGCCTGGGTGAGGGAGGAGCTAAAGATGTCTGTCAGGACCTCAGAGAGCTGATCAGCGCAGTTCCTCAGAACTTCGCCCGGGGATGTTATCTGGGCCAGCAGCTTTGCGGGGGTTAATCCTCTTGAGGGTCCTCTTCACTTCAGCTGCTGAAACACTGAGAGTTTCTTCATCTGGTGGTGGGGAGAGTCTGATGCTGGGAGGGGGGCGTGTTAGGGTCCTCAAAGCGGGCGTAGAACCGGCTGAGAGCCTCAGGCAGAGAAGGGTCCCTGGGGCATTGTGCATCCCTAGTTTTGTAGTCAGTGATGCACTTTTTTTTTTTTTAAGATTATTATATAGAATTTTTAATATATAAATACTTAACATTGGAAAATACTATAACTGTTAACTATGGTGCAGAACTTAACAAAATGTCATTAAAAATTATAAATACTGATAAAAAAAAACCCAGACAAACTTCATTCTTTTTAATTCATAAAATACTGTCACAAATCTGTCACATTTTTGAAGAAAGTGAACAAAGGAACCGTACATTTTGTTTAAATTATTCACACTGATATTTTTGAATCTGCACAATTTTGACTTTGACCATTGCCTCCTCTAGTTCTTTATCAAAGGGACTCCACAGCTCACTGTCAATGTACAGGCTCTGTCCATTCTCCAGCAAAACCTCCAGCTGGTTTGGCATTTCTGTTGTGGCCACACCAATGATGAGGATGTTAGCTCTGTCCTCGACTTTTGTCTCAATCCTTGTAAATGCTGTGCTGTGCAGCTGTAAGCCATATGAGGACTGGCTCCGCTTCAAGTGGGAGAGGCTGATGTGGTCTCCCACGTTCAAGTTGTAAATGGCTGCCTCCCTCCAGAGGCAGACTGTCATGGTATAACCATCCTCCTTTAGCTGGATATTTTTAAGGGGAACATGTTGTTTCCCTGACTTCACTTTCTTTACAGCAGAAAACTGAAAAGTAAATTGAAATTTAATGTCAGTAATAGTCAGTGTAGTGATCTGTGATAGGTTTTTATTTTTTTCAGTCATCTGTTTAGATTATGTTATTGTTTGTTTTGGGGTTTTTTTGTCAGTGATGCACTTGATACCCCTCCACATACTGCGTGGGTCCTGGGAAGAAAGATGACCCTGAATCTTCCGTGCGTATGTGGCTTTGGCTCTCTTTACACCTGCAGTCAGTTGAGATACATCACAGCTATTTTTTTATTTTTGGTCTGAACTGTTAATGGCACACCCCACTGCAAACCACAAAGCCAAGTGACAATAGCAAACATTTTCTATAATTCAAATTTCTTGTTGGAGCATTAGAGTGAATCTAAAAGCTCACAGTACACAAACTCACGTGTCGACTGAAAAACATGAAAATAAGACGTACATGAAAAACTTCAGTTTAAAGATGTCAGATGTGACTACACTACAGAATATTTTTATAAAATCCCAGGCCAGGAAAATCACCTTCATGTTTTTCTGTTTTATCCTCAACTACTTTGACACAAAGGCATCTGCTGTGATGCTTACACCTTTGATAAAGTCTAGCAAGTGTCAGCTTTCTTTTTATAGATATAATCATATGGAAATGTACTGATGCATGAGCTGAATTATAATATTTCTGACTGTCTGAGGGAAAATTTCCCCGATTCGAATCGAATCGATTAAAATCATAGATCGAATCGATTCGGGACCTTGTGAATCGGAATCGAATCGATTCTAGAAATCAGTGACATGTGCAGGAATGTGTAGAAAATAGGTTTAAATGTTAAACAAATTTCTTCCAGTCAGAGAATGTTCCATATAATTTAATTTTTGCTTGATGCATAAAGTTAAAAGATTAAAACTAATAAAACAAATTTTAAAAAGAGACTTTTCCATTTGATTACATTTTATATGATGGATTAGGCAGAAAGTAGAATTGGGCTGAATTGGGCAGAATAGGCTTTATCACCTATTCTGGTTGTAAATCATGTTTTTAAAAAGTAACTAATTACTTTTGAAAATAAGTAATCAGTAAAGTAACGGGATTACTTTTTTGGGGAAGTAATCAGTAATTAGTTACTGATTACTTTTTTCAAGTCATTAACTTGACCAACACTGCTGATGCTGGTCTATAAAGCTCTGAATGGTTTAGGACCAAAATACATCAGTGACCTCCTGACTTAGTATGAACCTTCCAGATCCCTTAGGTCATCTGGATCCGGTTTTTTATCAGTTCCCAGTTTCAGAACCAGACATGGAGAAGCTGCATTCAGCTTTTATGCTCCGTATATCTGGAACAAACTCCCAGAAAGTCTCAGATCAGCTGAAACACTCAGTTTATTTAAATCCAGGTTGAAGACTCACCTGTTCTCAGCTGCATTTGAATAAAGCACCAAATCCGCACTGTTTTGCTTTTAAGCTTAAATTTCAAAACTTACATTTTAACTACTGATTTTATCTACTGTTCCTTTTTTTTTCCAGTTTAAATCATGCTTTTTATTTGTTTCTTTTTTTAACGTCTCTGTAAAGCACTTTGAATCACCTTGAATTGTGCTATATAAATAAACTTGCCTTGCCAAACTTGCCTAGAAGCTAGATATATTTCTACTAAATGGTAAATGGCCTGTATTTGTATAGCGCTTTACTAGTCCCTAAGGACCCCAAAGCGCTTTACACAACCAGTCATCCACCCATTCACACACACATTCACACACTGGTGATGGCAAGCTACACTGTAGCCACAGCCACCCATTTACCATTTACCATATTTCTACTAATGAAATTAGTTTCCTAACAGTAACAGGGATGAGTCAGTGAATTAGTCAGTTGGGATTGTGAATCATGATTCACGAGTCAGTAAAGTGATAACAGAATGAATCGTTCATTACTCGCACATCACTACTTGTTTGAGCTGTGAGCCAGAAGGGAGGGGGTGAGTTGATTCGTTCAACTCGTTTGAGCTGTGTGATCCAGGAGGGAGGGGGTGAGAGAGTCCTTAGTCCTGAATGAGGCCCGCTATGGAGGAACTGAGTGATTCATTCATGCTACGGTTCCGCACTGGACATTAGCTCTCAGGAAGGAAGGGAGGGGATGAGTAACCCAAATGTGCTGTTAGCATGTTAGCAGAGTGATGTTACTGTGAACTGATGAGCTATTGTCTTGACGTGAGCTTTCTACTCAGGGTTTTTTCTTACAGTCCAGAGCAGAAATGCTTTTGCTAATAAACTGGCTGTTGTTTTTTTCCACAATTTTAATTATAAGCTAGATATATTTCTACTAATTAAATTAGTGATTCTTGAGTATTGAATGATTCGTTTACAACTCGCACATCACTAATGGACTTGGAGCCAGCACAACAGAGCTGGCAGTGCACGGACACAAATGCATTTCTTACTTTGAAATTCCAACACCACTTCACATTTAAAGAAGAAAGGGGTGGGCGAAATCTGACCGTGCAATGCAAGCTTTGTTTGCCAGAAACCAAGCTGCTCTCAGCGTCAAAAGACTCCACCTCCAACCTAAAGAAACAACCTGGAAGTAAGTTCTTTTTTAAAACCTAACGTTAGCCTACTGCAAGTACCTTGTTTTAGTTGTGGCAGCTACCTGGGTTATGTGCCACTTCAATATCTTCAATGTACTATTGGTGGTTTATTACTATTACTGAAAGCTGGGTTTCAGCCTGCTAGCTGCAAATAATCATGTGCAGTTCTGAAAGCAGGCAAAAAGAAAACATATTACTGATACAGAAATAGGTTCCAAATGAGATCACTGCTAAAAGTGCAGCCTTACCTAATGTCCACCCTACTGTTACTCATTTTATATTAAGATTTAAAAATCTAGTTGGTATTGATTTCAGAAATGCACATGATCATTTGCAGCTAGCAGGTTGTTAATGCTATCCATCAAGTCTAACAGTCTGAACTAACCTCAGCTAACGCCAGCTAACAATGTCAGCTCGGTGGCGAGTAGCCTTCAGTAATAACAATAAATCACACAGCAATAGTACATTCATGTAGTTGCAAAAAGCATGACAACATATCAAGTAATCCAAAGTATTTAGAATATGTTATTTATATTGAGTAACTTAACAGAATAAGTTACACACTACATTTTGGTCCATGCATTCTGTAATCTGTAGTGGAATACATTTTAAAAGCTCCCAACACTGGTAATTATATGAATTATTAAACATTTTAGATCATGTACTTTAACAAAAATCAGACAATCAGCATTAGTTTAAGAAATAAAAATTATATGTGTCATTAAGTTCAAATATATAAAACATTCACTGTATACAAGTCAGGCAAGTAAGCCATTAGCAGTAACATTTAATTTCAGAACAAAATAAACAAATAAACTCACATGAGATAACAGAAATTAAACTTGTTTCAGCAGTGATATCAGGGCTACCACGATTTTTCTGGCAGACAGCAGTGCAGGAGATTTTATTTCCATGATGGAGGTGAGAAGCAGTAAAACTCACAACAGAGGTCTTGACTTTAGTTTTGTCCTGATTCTCCTTCAGTGTCTCCTGACTCTGACCCAGGTTAGGGGTCCATCTCAGAGCTGGAGGATGAGACCAACATGGAGCTGGAGCAGAGCACCACAGACTCACTGAGGTTCCCTCCTTCACCTCCAGTGTGGATGGAGTCGGTGAGGGAGGAACAGCTGGTGGGAAGCCATATTTTGACCAGTCAATAAACAAATGAGCAGCAATTACTCAGGTTTTTATATGATGTGCAAAATCCAGTGAATTCAGAAAAAGGCCAGAACATCTTGACAAGTGTCATTTACTCATAAATTGTCTGTATATGGATATAAAAATGTACCTATGAACGAAATATCTACACCAGCTTGTGTAAAAGTGTATTTCAGTGCATTATTACACTCCAGTCTGAAGTAGTATTTACTTCTTTGAAGCAGATTTGTATTAATTAAAGTTGTGGTGCAGTCTTTCTTTGTTAAGTCTCCTGTCATGTCTTTAGTTGCAGTTAGTTTTGCATTTCTACTGTTAAATGAAAGTGAATCACTCCAATATGATCTAAGTTGTTTTTATAGTTCCTCTCTACATCAAAGGAGCAGGGGATGGTCACACAGGATCCTCTCAAAACATTTATATTCTGTGGCATTTTGACCTCCCATATTCCACACAGTGCACCTGAAACACAACACAATGATTTTTAGGGAAGAAATGGAATTGGTCATTTACAACAAGAGTACAGTTGTTATCCCTGCTGTGTTTCTCCAGAATGTGTTAAATTCAAATACTTAGACATTTCTTATTGTTAAATATTAAAAAAAAAAAAACCTGACAGATTTAATAGTCATTACATAAAGCAGTTTCTTTCACTCACCCTGCAGCAGAGAACTAATGAGAAGAAAAATCAGAGTTCCAGCCATCTTTGTGAGAAGGGTCTGGCTGCAGCCACTGGGGAGCGCCATATTGGGACCTCCACACTAACCGGAAACACGTGACCTCCACAGTAGGCGGAAATACGTTCCTGCATGGATCTCTTTTTTTTTTTTTTGTCTCGTTCCTGCATGGATTATTAACTTTGCAAATTGATCGTAAAGGTTGGTACAGAGTCTTCCATGTATAAATTTGCCGTTAATAGTTATATAATTGTAGGAATCATGTCACGGTCTGCGGGGACAGGCCGTGCGGTGGTGTGTGTGATGGACCCAGGTGCGTACACAAGTTAGTAGACGGGAGTGAATTTAACAGAAAGCGAGCCTTTATTATGGCTGAGACAAAGTGTACAAACAAAGCAGGGATAGAGTGACCAAACTAGACTATAACTAAACTGGGAAAACTAATACTGTGACAAACTAAGAAGACTCAGAGACTATGATGATAACTGCAAAGACTGACCGTGAAAACATGGAGGTGAGAATACAGACGATGCAACCCAGACTGCATGAAACACAGAGACTAAATACACACGAGGGATGATCAGGGGAAGTGGCCACACATGGGCGCACAGCTGACACACATGAACCTAACGACAGGACAGGAGACGTGAAACTAAATACACTGACATTGAATACAGACTTTCAAAGTAAAACAGGAAACATGGAGATTAGACATAAGACATGACATGAACTTAACATAACTGTATAGACATGGAACCAGGGAGACTGAGTACAGGGGAAGATGGCATAAACAACTAAGGAACAAAGGACTTAACAGCAATCTCAAAATAAACCAGGGCACAAATGAATAAAAAAGATACATAAACTCAAACACTGGGTCACACGACCCAGCCATGACAAATCATCTACTTTGCTTACACTGATTACGTTGGCACTTTGTTAGCGTTACAACAACTGTCATACCCCCGAGGTATCTAAACTTTAGTAAGGAATGTGTGTACTTTTGACACCTCTGGTTAGCATTTAGTGTTCAGTTTTGGACGTATTTGATTTTTGCTTGTTATTGATTGCGCTTTAT
This sequence comes from Pelmatolapia mariae, assembly GCF_036321145.2. Classification (NCBI taxonomy): domain Eukaryota; kingdom Metazoa; phylum Chordata; class Actinopteri; order Cichliformes; family Cichlidae; genus Pelmatolapia; species Pelmatolapia mariae. Next base: position 64,908,554 of record NC_086236.1, read on the forward strand.
TCATGTCTCTCATTCCACCTGCATCAACATTATAAAGTTTTTCACAAAGAGATTTATATATTTATAAATACTAATATTCTCTATTCCATTCTGTTCTGCTTTTTTATTGCCCAGATTTTAGTTAGTCTTTGTTAAATTGTCTGTTATATGTCAATAGATACGTATGTCACAAATAAAAGTGTCTTGTAAATTATGTTTTTGTAAAGAATTTTCTCCCCAAATCTCTTACATGCTAACTGTAACGTGTTATTCCTGCTAAAACCTGAACTTAAATGTGTATATGCTGTTTATCTGTTTTTCTCTCTGTTTTAGATGCACATATCAAATTGGAATTCTGCCACCAAGCCAGAATTGCAGGAATGCACAACATGTTGCAGAAGACTCTTTCACTGCCCTCTGTGCCCCACTTTCAGCCCTACTGTCAGGGCAAAGATTGAGGAGCATATAAATGGACACATTAAAAATGCTTTGCCTTTCAAAGGTATGTTGGTATTAAATATACCTCATAGTTAAAGTTATAAATATGCACTTCTTTTCAGCACTTCTGCAGAGGGGCTCATTATTATCTTTGAAATAAGTAACTATGATAGTAAATGTGATTTTGCAAAAGCCCAGTGTTGCCATGCATCGGCACTACTAATCTGTTAATATAAGAACATACAGCTTCGATTTTACACAATTTTTAACATCAAATGATAGAAGAAAAGAAAGCGAAAGTTGAAGAAAAATTTGCAGTTACCGAACAAGTATGTAATTTCTTAAAGCATTCTTTTTGAAATAAACGTAATTTATGCTTCTGATACACTCAGGAAAAATCTTCTGAATACAGTGGAGCAATAGCTTAAATGTAAGAATACCTAAAACAAAAATAACCACTCACCTTATATTCCAGGGGAAATTTTTGACTTTTTCTTCTGTTTTTTTCTTTCAAACTTATGAAAGTATGATGACTCTAAATAGCAGTTAATCAAAGAATGATAGACAATCATGTTATCCTTGCATAAAACTTTGACATCTGTGCCATATTGAAGACATGATAACTTATCTTAACTTCTCACAAGGTCAAAAAAGAAAGTCAGTTCCTCAGATGTGAGGTTTTTTTTAAGAAGTGCTCGAAAAACGATATTGTTACGGCCCTAGCTGGGCCTCCTGAAACTGCCCTTGTGTGGGTGTGGTGCTTTCTCTCTGCCTCCTCCTCTCTTGCTCCACCCCTCTGTCTCTCTCTCACTCTTCTCTCTACCCAGGACACAGCTGCTGTTCATTGGCCTCATTTACCACCTGGGCCCAGTCAGCAATCACCTCTCTGAGGTCATATAAGCTGGGGAAGAACTGAATGTGAGAGGGTGGTTTTCTCTAGTGTCTCCACTTTGTGTTTTAGGTGTGTGATTGTCCTGCCTGATAGCGTGGAGTTGTGGAAGCAGTGTGCAGTATAGCTGCTTCATATAAGTAGTGTGGGCTTGTGGGCCTCGGCAGCAGTAAAGCTAGCTGCTGCTAGTGACAGGGTGAGCTTGTGAGCCCCTGGAAGTGCCTCCTCGTGGTGTGGAGTTTTTTGTTTAGTTGTTGTGTTCTTTGTTGTTGCAACCTTTTTCCTTTTTCCAAGTGTTATTGGTAAAACGGCGTTGCCGGCTCTTTATGTTAAGATTATCTATAATAAAGACTATTTTATTTACTAAAAACACCTCTGTCTGTTTTCCTTTCATTCTGTTTCCGGACTCATTTGTTACTGGTCCCCTCACTCGCATGCCTAGACCCCTTCGGGGGGGACGTAACAGATATTAAATGAGGAAGTAACACAAAATCCACTGCAACGGCAAAACTGGATGTTTGTTACCAGAAGTAACACACTCCTGCCTACTTTTCTGACTATGATCTCTGTAGCACATCTTACACCACTGAACATGCTAGAAACATTTGTATTCATGTAGTAATAATGCTATCGTAGAGATCAAATGACTGATTGATGTTTTCATCTTTAAACAGGAGGCTGAAAACTGAGGCTGAAACTCCAATACACTATTTCTGCAAATAAAGGTTGTATTACATTGCTATTAATGTTGAAAAAAAACCCAACAGATTTTGTTCCTTATTTTCTTACTACTCTCGACCTAAATGTGTCAATAACAAAACAAATTATTAAATTCAATAAGTAACACAGAGTATATAGTGCAGTCTTACAAATATCTTGGCACAATTTGTGACCATCCAGGGCTCTAGACTAACTTTTTGCCACGGTTGCACTGGTGCGCCTAACTTTTTTTCTTAGGTGGACCAGCATTAAAGTTAGGCACACCCAAATTTTTCAACTGCATCGCTTAACCCCACTGTTTTACATGTTCACTTTTTTTTTTAAGCTGCTGTCCATACAGACACTATTATTTGTAAATGATTAACTAACAATCTTGTCAACACAAGGTTCTTTATTTGGAGCACATTTCTACAAGAAAGATAAGTTACTGAAAAACTGCTTGTGCTTAAAGTGCTTTGGCACTCTTTGGCAATATTGTAGACAATGTTCAACTTAATCATCACAGTGGCCTCCTCTGACGACCTGTTTGCTGCTGCCTGCCACTGAAAGGCAGCGGGGAGAGGGGACACTTGGGCAGAGCATTTATCACGACATATAATGTGTTTTCTGGATACACTGTGCTTTTTCAGCGTTCAAAGATTGATGGCTCCATGTCAGAGCACTGGCTATGAATTTCAGACAGATCAGGCCTTAACAAAAAAGTTATCAATAGTTCTTTTCATCTTTTCTTATTACCCACAGCTACATCTACTCCTAGGCTACTCACTAGGCCTGGGTATCATCACTGATTTCTATAATCCATTTGATTCCGATTCACGAGGTCCCGATTCAGTTCGATTCAGTTTTGCCTCAGACAGTCAGAAATATTATAATTCTGATCATTTATCAGTACTGACACTTGTGAGACTTGTGTAAGCATCACAGCAGATGCCTTTGTGCCTTTGTGTCAAAGTAACTGAGGATAAAACAGAAAAACATGAAGGAGATTTTCCTGGCCTGGCTTTTTATAGTGGATAAACTTAAAAAATATTCTGCAATATTCTGCAATTTTGCATAATTTTAAAAAGTTTAAATTTCTTCAGTATTGAACAGCAGAAATAGGCTTTCTTGTCCGGAGTCATTTAATTTAAAAAAATAAATAAAATAAAAAAAGACAGCGCTGTAAACAACGGCAGACTGGTGGGTAATAATTCGAATGAATAATGCAGAAAACAGAGATTTGAGATGGGAAACTGTACTTGAAGTACAGAGAGAGAGAGAGAGCTGTGCATGAATTGTGTGCATGAAAGCAAAAGTAAGAGGGAATTAATGACGACATTTATGAAATGTGAAGCGTAATTTGGATTTTCTTTTGCTGCTGGTTCAATGATTTTTGGTTGGAGAGAGATAAAACCTGCAACTGTCGGCTTTCAGTCCCAACGCTGTGTCCGTGTGCGGGCCGTCGGGTGAGAAAGCCGAGAAAGAGAAAGCTGATTCTGATGCGTCGGGTTCGCGCTCTGTGTTTACGTCTTTGTGTGGAATCCGTGTACCTGCTCTCATTTGCTGTTTGGTGGTTGTTGAAATAGTTTTGTGAGCCTTAACCTGAGATTCTGGCGTTTCTGGCAAAATACATTTAGATTTATAAGTCGAGTCAGGATTTAATGAATCGATATCGCTTTATTCAAGCTACTCACCCCTTTCTATCTGCCTGCACTTGCAGAGAATTGCAGAGAATTCTATTTTATTTTTTTACTCGAAAAGTTGGTGCGACCTAGGATTTTTTTAGTCGCATCATTGAAAAACCCGAGTTCCGAAAGTTGCCTTCAGGTTGCTGTTTCCTTTACCCAAAACTAGAACAAGCACATACTTAAAATTCTTCATTTCCCTCAAATATTGGATTACTTAATGCTAACAGGGGTCATTTAGATACATTTTTCTGTGATTGTTCACATATTTCCTTTAGACTTTTAGAAATTTGTCGTGGTTATTTTATTTGTTTGTTTTATTTTTTATGTATTAATTTGTTTCACTTCTTTACTTGACCTCATTTCTCATTTATCTCTGCCTTGCCATGCAACAGTGTTCGACATTAGTAAAGACTGTGGGATGTCTGAGTGCGGTAGAAGGTTATGTGATTAACCTCCTCCTGTTCAACTGTCATAAGCCATTCAGTGAGAATTTTTTTTAACAATTATTATTTCATACCATTGACTGCATACAATTAAAAGTGAAGCTAAAACATCTCTATCGCCCTCTGGTGTCTGGCTGCAGTAAAGGTCATAAAACCCACATTATCCGTGTTAGCAGATTTTTCCAAAAGTTTTATTTTAATTACTGACTTGATGCTGTAAAGCTGGGCGCAATGTCGTGATGACAGCTTTGATTAGCATCTGCAGTTATGGAGAAGCTTGTGTATCTCTGTTCAGGAAGACACTGAGAGAAGGTCCAGCATTTACGTTAACATGCCAGATGTATGGCAGAGAATATCCAAGTAGATAATAATTAATGTAATATTTTAATCATCTACAACATTAGTTAATATTAATTTTCATAATTTTCATTATCCTGTTAAAGCATTGCCGTGGACAATGTCGGGCTGACTCTTCAGACAATATTTGTTCATAATTAACCAGAATAATGGAACAACAGGGCGTAACGAACAAGGTCCTGGCTTTTTTAACTGATGATGGTGCTAACCTTATGTGTGCAAAGCAGATTGGGCATACTACCCATGTTTTACACACAATGTTTTTAACACGGATCACTGTGACTTGCTTGATATTCAGCAGAAAAGCTGTGCTATTGCTGCCTTTTTTCATACATATCACTAAACCTGCAGATTAGCTCGATGAAATTCAGGCAGCAGAAGAAAAACAAAAAAACTAATTCAAGCAGCTGAGACAAGGTGGAACTTTGTAGTCTACATGCGGGAGAGATTGTCTGCAGAAGATAGCAGTTACTACAGTCCCCTGTTTTCTTGGAAAGAGTTCAAGAGCTGGCAGTTCGTCTTGTAATCGGAAGGTTGCCGGTTCGAGCCCGGACTCCGACAGTCTCGGTCGTTGTGTCCTTGGGCAAGACACTTCACCCGTTGCCTACTGGTGGTGGTCAGAGGGCCCGGTGGCGCCAGTGTCCGGCAGCCTCGCCTCTGTCAGCGCGCCCCAGGGCAGCTGTGGCTACAATGTAGCTTGCCATCACCAGTGTGTGAATGTGTGGATGACTGAATGTAGTGTAAAGCACTTTGGGGTCCATAGGGACTAAGTAAAGCGCTATACAAATACAGGCCATTTACCATTTACCATATAAGGAAGAATGGTCTGTCATTACTCTCACCGTTGATGTACTGAGGCCATTTGAGGAAGCAGATGGGGATATCAACTGAAAAACATGTTTCCATTTCAAAGGTGATTTCCCTGATGTCACTGCTTCTCAGAACTTTGGAGCACCAAAGTAGCAATCTAGTTTCAGAGCTACTGAAGCATTTTATGGTCTTATCATCGGCACATACCTGGACAGTAGATTAAAAAATCTCTACAAATTTTGAGGCTTTCAAAACTGGACTGAAATCAGAATCAGAATTTTCTTTATTGTCATTGTCACAGGTACAACGAAATTAAAAGTGGTCCCCGATCAGTGCATCATCCCTAAAACTATGAAAAAATAAATAAAACAATAAAATTCAATAAAATCAATAAATAAAATACTTAAAGTGCTAATAAGAATAGTATGAGCACATATTCACATACATTCCCACATACATGCTTCAGTCAGTGCATAGATCAATACAAGAGTGGCGTGATGGACATTTGTTTGTAGCAGCATTCAGATGTGTTATTGCGGTTGGATAAAAGCTGTGTTTGAGTCTATTTGTCCTTACACTGATTGCTCTGTACCGTCTGTCCGAGGGCAACAGTTCAAACAGGGAGTAGCCAGGATGCAAGGTATCTTTTATAATGTTTTGAGCTTTTTTAAGACAGCGGGTTGAGGGCGTGGGGAGAGGGCAGCCAGTGATCCTTTGGGCGGTGTTAATGATCCCTTGGAGTGCTTTCCTCTGAGCCACTGTGCAGCTAGTGTCCCAGATGCATATGACATAGGTTAGTCAGAATGTCAGATGTCAGAATTTGACTCTGACATCTCAGCAGCACTGGATAACTGGCACTGATGCTCTCACTGAACTCCTCGGGTACTTAGAAGAGAGGCCAACTCCTCAATATCAGGATCTGTTATTTTGGTAGAAAAACAATGCACCAACACTCCCCTCTCTGAGCAACCAAAAAACACCTAGGCGTGGTTGCAACATCAGTGTCTGCTGATAGGATTTTTTCAAACACAGGATAGTTGCTGTAAGTCACATGTTCAATAAAAATAAATCTGTGTACATGCTACTGTTCCTGAACAAAAAGCTCCCACAAAACCTTTTTTTTTCTGGATAGTTTTAATGTCTTCTTGTATTGAATTTCCTAAACACATTTTCTACTTGAAAAAAAGTTTTATATTTTTTTCATGTTCAAATTTTTAAAATATATTTTTATATTGTTTCATTTTTGTATTGCAGTTTCTGAGCACTCTTCCTGAAATAAAGAATTAGTTTTATTTTGTTCTCAAGTGATAATTTGGTGCACTTTGTTTATTTAAGAAAAAAATCCTGACATCACAATGTATGGGGAAAATGATTTTGTTACTGTACTATTATTTTTTGAATAAAAACCTTTATAATAGTATCAGTATATGCTGGGCCCATATTTACTTAATATTGCATCAAAGCCAAAATCAGTGCCAAATCTTGGAGTTTTACAAATCACTCGAATTTGAGAAAAGAACGTTCTGCTTGAACGTTAATTAAAGTAAGTGCTGTAGTTTAGACAATAGTTTTACTGCTCTGACTGTACTGAACAGAAGGATGTTCAGATACTAAAACTGTTATACTGCCCAATCACCAGCTAACATTAGCCTTTCTGTACTTTTATTGTAAGTACCAAACTAACAGCAAAAGGCTCGATTTGTCTTCCGCTCCTGTGTAGAACTGATTAACAAATATCCTATTTCATGTTGATATGACTGTGTACACTAGACAAATTTTAATATGTTTGTCTGGAACAGGTCTCTCTTGTAAATGAGACGCTGAGTCTCAATGGGACTACCTGTATAAATAAATGTTAAATAAAAAATAAAATGTTCAACATGGAAACACCATTACACCACACACCTAACTCTAACCATGATCACATCCGAACCCTGACCCTCAGCAAAACTGTGCAAGTAATAAATAATATTTAATTGTTGTGAATGATTATTGTTATTTAAATATTACGTGTCTTTCTCTGATATGCCACTGTGGGCTTCATTTTCCTACGGATACTTTGTGGAGGGTATGGGTATTGAACTGCTTGCCCTGTGACTCTTCTACTTAAGCATTGTTAATTAATTGTTTGTAATTAGTTCCCATCATAACTAGGATTTCATGTTCCAACAATGTGTTAAATATTGTGCTTTACAGCCCTCATTTCCTCCTTATTAATCTTTCACACTTCCTGATTCACCATCTTCTGTCCTCCCCTCCCACCCTACCTGCCCCACATCCAATCCCTGTCCCATCCACCACCTGTCCCATCACCAAACATGAAAATTCCTCAGATTTAGGACTGGGACAAGACACAAATCACAGTATAATAAAAATTGAATCTTCAGAATTAAAATCAGGTTTGATTTCGATGGAGCATTAAAGAGATCAGTGAATATTCTTGGCAGGTAATGCAAAATTCTCTGCAGCCACTCAGTGAAATTGTTTAAGTTTGACCTAGCAGGCAATGATATGGAGCATAGAAGAGAACAAAATGAACTACACAACATGGGTGTGTTTTGTGTTAAAGCCAAAAAGGAATGTGTAAGTGGGAGTTACCCATATCTAATCTGTGTATATAAATATATATCTACTGAGAGATGAAAAAAATGAAAGTGCAAAGCCACGAGATATCTTAAAAGTACCAAAGTACAGTCACAAAACACAAAGGCTTTTTTTTTATTGTTTACCAAAATACCAAAAACATAAGCACTTAAAGTGACAGAAAGTTAAATAAGACACAACCACTTCTCAATCATGCTGGTGACAATTTGACACTTTTTTTTTTTTAATAACGCTCACATCTGGCTTTCATATAACATGAAAATCTTGTAAATGTTCACACAGTGTGTAACTGGGCAAACAATACCACGACAAGCATCAATGACACTTCTGATTTTCATACAGTTAGTTAAAAAAGAAAGAATGAACACAACCATCTGTCCCCATTCATGATTGAGGTGTGAGACAAACGACCACTGGTCCAAGTGCGTCAAAACAATGATTTTATTAGACATGTGTGGGAAGATACACAACACTACATTGTCAACAGAGATCTCTGCTCAAAGCATACTTTCAAAATAGTTTTATTATGTCAGGGTTCACGACCCTCCTCGCGTCAGAAAGAATATAACATGCGTAAGTTATAATTAATGACAGTTAAACAAGTTCCGTGTTCAACAACATTCTGCCCTATATGGCTGTCTCACCCTCCAGACGTTTCCTGTCGTCTTATTCATGGCATGCTTAACTTTAACACCTTCTGCATCACTAGTTGCTAAGCAAGCATAAAGCAAGATATGTTTCACCTTTACCCTAGAAATAAATCTATGTGATGTCTGTGTGTAAGCGTGCTGGCGTTGACCTTATTGCACTCTAAGTCACCTCTCACCATGTATCACCTGGACAGTCCCGCCAGATGAAGCTCATGACCCTCGAAAGACTGAATGCTTAACTCTTTTATGAGCACATTTTGCAATGTGTGTAATAACATGATTAAAACTATATTTTTAATAAATTGAATAAATGTTTTCATCAAATGCCACTACTCAAAGCTTAATAAAAAGGATATAGAAGAATAAACATGATATAAAAATGATATAATTCCCACACATCCAATTATATAAAATAGAGACTGCAACTTAAAAAAAACACAAATAAAACAGCTTCACAATACTTAAATTCTTACATTTAAAACCAGTCATCTTTTATATATGAGTTCCTGGGGAGACTCAAACCACGAACTTATAGATCACATTCTTATCCATCACATAGAATGTGTGTCCTATTACGGGTCCAGAATAATTATTCATTGTCGTCTACAATTTAGAAAGGTCTCGAATTCTTAATTACACATAAAAAAACAGGGTCACCATAAAATTACCTGTTGGTTTAGGCTTTGTATTTTCATGCTTCTTTAAAAGACAGAAGACGCCATACTTGGCTGAATTTTAAGCTCTGTTAGTAAGCTGCATCCTAAGCTGTACAGTAAGTGTCTAAAGCAGGGGTAGGCAACCTTTTTGATGACGAGTGCCATCTAAAATTTCCTCAGAAGTCAATGTGCCATATAATTGCATTAGCAATAAATTTAATAATGCTCTATATTAACAGTTGCTGCGCTGAGCTGAGACCTCCTGAAGCATTTCAAGGGTCGGAATGTGGAAATTTCAACATTGCTTGAAAAAACTGCCAGCTAGCAATGTCCCTCTCACCGGTAGGCTAAGTTATTTTTAGCCAATTACAAGTTGAATCTGGTAGTTGGGGTTGTTAGCTAAGATATCGTCATTAAGAAGCAGCACAACTAATGTGTCTATGCGAGCTAATTTGCGATGTGCACCGCTGGCCCAGCCATTTATTTTTTAATGCACCTTCTCAGATTAATTCACTGCGTGTCATGCCCAGGGCTGGACTGGGACAAAAAATCGGCCTGGGTATTTTGACTAGAGACCGGCTCACCAGGTATTAAAGCCATAAAGCCACCCCTGCACAGTTAGCAGCTGTCAGCTACTTAGAAAAGGATCCTGGTGTTATTTGTCTCTCAGAAACAATTCATAACTTCAACTCATTCATGTCACCTAAACGGTAAACGTTTCTCCATCACCTGTTCAGCTCTGATGAATCAGTAAGGACATCTCCTGGTTTCATCTTCATGTTTCCCTCTCACCACATATCCAAACCGAAATCATGACCAGCAGCTTTTACAGCTGTGGCTCCAGCAAACATCAGCTGATACTAGAAATTAATATTAAATAAATTCTAACAGCTGATCAAGCTTAAACGTGCTGCTGTTGTTTAGCGCGACATCCGCTGGTTTCCTTTTTCTGGCGCAAAGTGGGCGATAAACAAACAAGAGAGAAAAGCCGATCAGCTGATCATTGATCAGTTTCATGACTGAATGAGAGAACAAGAGGCAGCTGACAGCGTAACGACAGAATAAATCCAGCTTTGTGTCTTTTTTCATTCTAGCTGAAGTACGGGACAAACTGTTCTTTTCAGCTCAATACGAAACGCGTAATATTTTCTCTGAATGCGGGACAATTCCATTTTTTACAGGACGGTTGGCAACTCTACTAACTAACCTTATGAATAAAATAAAGTTCACTATCAGTAACATCATAGCACCCACCCAGCTGTATAGAAACTCCGTCATGCTAGCTAGTACGCAGTACGAGTTATTGTAACTGACTGTAAAAAGTCAGCATAACGAAAATAAACTCCACCTAAACTTGGTTTATATCTGACCCAGATAGACTGCAGGTCATAACTTCTTACCTGAAGTTCAGTTCACCTGACACTCGGACTGGCGGCTGCCTCGGGTCTGCTCCTCCTGCCTCCCCTTTCCCTCATCCACCCGCTGGCCTCTTTTGAAGCTCCGCCACCACCAAACAACTGAGTTCTTTTTACACATCTGCCAGCATCTGGCCAATCCACCACCTTTCATTGTTTATACGGTTATCAAAAAAAAAAAAAAATCATCGGCCCATAAAAACGAAAAATCACCATGGCCCACCGAGCAAATGCCCGGTATGCCCGATGGCCAGTCCAGCTATGGTCATGCCATCAGTTAACCCTTCGTGCCCAGGGTTGCCGACCCCTGGTCTAAAGCAAAGTGCTAGATACTTTTTAGTGAGAGTGAATGAATAGTAGAATTGTAAAGCGCTTTGGGCGCCTAGAAAAGCACTATATAAATGCAATCCATTATTATTATTATTGTTATTATTATTATTATAATGTGTGGTGAATAACAGATTAATAAAAATCTAGAATAACTTTCAAGAAAACTGAAGCAAAAAGAGGATGTTGGTAAAATTAACTCAACATTATTTCATATTGTTTGTCAGATATTTCCTTTCAAAATGATCAAAAAACACCAACATCACAAACACAGCAGAGTGGTCTGCTTAGGTGACTTGACTTAGCAGAGGTGAAGCCTAGCAGACTGACTCACATAGCTGCTTGTGTTGGCATACTTATCAGTCATAACAGCCATGCCCCAAACTTTAAGCCTTACCCAAAATTTCAATCTCAAAAAAATCAAAAAATCAGTAAATCAAGAAAAATCTTATCCTTTACGGTTGTTATAAAGACAGGTGTTAGCTAAGATATAAACATTTTATTTTGATGACTGAAGTTGGGCATTTTAACATGGGTGTCTATGGGATCTCAAGTGGCCACTGGTGGAATTACATTTTTTGGCATTTTCATGTTGGCTTCATTTTTTTTTAAATTAAAGTGAATGTAATTGTATCTCTATCTCTATCTTAAATGTTTTGTTATAGTTTGACTAAATGCATCAAGGACACATACAGATAACATAAAATCTATGTTTGTTAGCTCAAAAATGCAAAAATGTGATATATCTACTTTTGCACAGCGCTCTTGTCTTTAAATTTGACTTGTGTGTTTTCACACTCCACTTCCTTCCACGCATTTTTAGGTACTTCTTCGTCAACTAAACCTCAGAATTTCTGGTGCATTGCTCACATAATTTCTGCTAATTCCTCTCACAATGCACTTCTCCTCAAGATGAGAGCTACTAGGTGAATTCATGCCCTTTTCTTACTCTTGGTCTTCCACTACACATTCGAGTAAATTGCTTCACAACTGTCCTCCTCTTCTGAGTTTTCACTTTCTCTTTCTTCATTGTTTGTCCTAACATTTGGCAAGTTGGTGTTGCTTGGCCCAGCGATGGTTGCATGATGGATATTTTCTGGCACTTTCAGCCAATCAGTGTTTGCATAAATGCTATCTTCTGTTGCGTTTGGTGCCTACAATTGCACAGACAATATCAGTGGTGAAGATAATCTACTCGTCCCTGTGTGGTTTTATAAGTATCAAACTTTAAAAAAAATTGTTTTAAAAAGTCAAAGTACCTCATTTTCTTCCAAAGTTATAGGCCGACACGTAGCAACTGTATTGCTTTCATCTGGTAACTGACTTTTAGGTTTACAGGGATTCTTCTGAGCCCTGAAAAATAACATAGAACATAAAGCATATATATGGTTACAATTCATACATCAAAGTTTTACCACTGCTCAGTTTTTAGCACACAGGACAAATTAACAAGAGCTGCTGAAAGAAAATCTGATTGACATTAAACCTACTCATTAGTGTTATTATTTTTTTCTAATGGGTGAAGGCCCAAACAAGAAACAGTAATTATGAGTATTCAGACAAAAATAATTTAAAAGCAGGCAAATAAAACTTAGTAAGATGATGAACTGTGGGTAGATTTAACAATGTTCCATGAAATTTTGCAGTTGTTTACCTACCTGATAAAAAACAGCACAACACATATTAGTACCAGCAGTAATGCTGTAAGAGCAGAGATGATCACTGGATACAGAACTGAATCTAAAAAACAGAAATATCATGTGTAAAAATATCAGCTTTGTTTTTTCTTACTTATGTGTACAATAAATGCATTGTTTTAATCACCAATACTATTTATATGGAATACAATTAACAATATCTAGAATCTCAAAATGAAAAAAGTTTTCAACAAAACCAACAGATTGATTGCTCACATGGATTCAGGGAATCTAAAACTTATTGGAAATAAATTTCTGCAACTGAATATGAGAGCAGTCTGGATGAAATCCCCACAATATCTCTTATTGGCCTGTGTAGAGTACAGTATATCACTGACTAAGTCTACCACTACTTCACAGAAATTACTGACAAGTGAAACAAAAACAACTCGTAAAATGTTGTGAGTGAAGATGGTCATGACCCAAAGTGAAGTTCTTTATGAACATGCAATACTTTATTATTGACATTATTTTACGGACTCTTTTTGAACTCGTTGCAGTTTTGCACTAAGAAGGAGTGTTATCTTTAATGCTTTAAAGTTTAGTTGTTCCCCATTAATCTGTGGCATGCCATGGTCTGCGGTGCCACTGCAGGGTAGGCAGACGCACCTGCATGGCACCCACAATCACGCCTTGCCAGCTTAAAGTGTGTGGTGGTTGCTGAATGTTTGTTGTTGTTGTTGTATTGTGTAGCTGTCAGCTGAAAAGCTGCAGCCAGTGTGTAAACAAGCAACCGTGAATAAAGTGCTGAAAAGCATGAACGAGTGGTCAGATCTGTCATGCGTATTTCATGCAATCATATTGATTTGTCATGGTCTTGGGTTTTATGCCCAGGGTTTTGAGTTTATAGACTGTATTCTTGGATACTATTATCTATTTGGTGCCTAGTTTAAATTTTCATCATGTAGATTCTTCTTCTTCATGTAGTTTTTAGTTCCTAATTGCAGTTTCTGTTTGTAATAGTGTTTATTAGTTTCTTCAGTCTTTCCCTTTGTTTTCATTTTCTGTCTTTTCTCACAAGTTAGTCTTTCATCTTTGCAGCTGTTCCTAACTCAACTCCTTTTGTTGTATTCAGAATATCTCACACAGATGGGAAATGTGATATTTACACTGAACATCAATTTGAATGCTGCTGGAACGTCCAACTCCAATCTCATTTTCAGCATTGCAGAAAAAAGTCCGGCGGTCTCTGGAGACTTCAATGTTTAAACTGGTTCCTGTCCCAATAAAAGTCTCCTGTTCTGCATCACCCATGAACCAAGTGTAGTTCCTCACTGCTGGGTTGGCATTACTGCTGCAGGTCAGAATCACATTGCTGTTCTCTGGTACTGGACCAGAGGGACTGACTGAAAGTGTGATGTTTTTAGGTGAATCTGTAAAATGAGCACCAAACAGGCACACCTAAATGTTAAGACAGTTTTCTTATTGAAAAAATGTGAATAACTGGGATTGTATTGTGTTTTCTTTTATTACTATAATTACTTGCTCTTAAACACATAACACAAAATCCTATTTCTAAGGATGGCTAGAGAGCAAACCACAGAAATGTAGTTTCATCTAAAGTAAAAACTGAAAAGTAAAAATGAAATTAGTGTAAATATCTGGGTTGGTATGATTTGGATATTGTGCCCCTATTTTAGTTTTTTACTTGCTTAAAAATATGGGCAATTAAGCATTACCAATTAACCTAACACCCCTGCTCTTAAACACATAACACAAAATCTTACTTAGCACAAAGAACACAAATTTAGTTTTGTCTTAAGTAAAAAGTGGGGAATAAAATGGTGTTATTTTTTGGCCTGTAACCTTCTGAAGACAATATTACATAAATTGTACTCCCGTTTAATCCTATTAATGGAATTCTAGCATGATACTAGTCAGGGTATGTAAACTGTAAATCTGTGATATTAATACATACATTGAACGTCTATTTGTAGGTTGCTTGATCGTTGAAATCCAAGTGTATTTGTAACCTTGCAGAAAAAAATACTGTTGGTTGTTGAAACTGCAACATTTAAAGTTCGTCCAGTCCCCATAACAGTCTCTTTGTCTCCATCAGCTCTGTACCAGGTATAGGTTTCTACTGCTGGGTTGGCATTACTGCTGCATGTCAGAGTCACTTCTCTGTTTTCTACTACTGGACCAGAAGGACTGAATGAAATTATGATGTCTTTTGGTGGAACTGAAAGAGAAAAAAGAAGGGGAAAAAACAGAAAAGAATAGTTTTTAGTATTTGTAATTGCAAAAGTCACTGCACTTTGACTGAACTGTTATTGACAACCCCATTGCAGATCACATAGCTCCTGCATTTCAAACCCTGTTGCTGTTCTCTGGTACTGAACCAAAGAACTGATTGAAATTGTGTTGTTTTTAGGTAAATCTGCAAAACGAGCACCAAATCAATCTAGCTGAAATGTTAAGACAGTTTTATTATTGAAAAAAGTGTGAATATCTGGGATGGTATATTTTAGATATTGTGCCCCTATTTTGGTTTTTGTAATTACTTGCTCTTAAACACATAATGCAAAATCTGATTTCTAAGCATGGCTAGAGAGTAAACCACACACAAATTTAGTTTTCTCTTTAGTAAAACCTGAGAAGCATAAGTGACAAGTTGTTTTTCTTGGCCTGTAACCTTCTGAAGATAACTGCACTACCATTGAATACTATGAAAGAAAATATTGGTGGATACTAGTCAGGGTATGCAAATTGTAAATGTCTCATATTAATACATACATTAAACATCTACAGTTATTATCACTCGTCACATCCTGTTTATAACAGTGAAAATAAATAACATTCATACAAGAAATAAAATTGTCTTGTGTAAGCTGTATGTGGTGTTAAATAGGCCTACACTACTGTACTTTAATGTCGATCATAAGGGTGGTACTTCAAGAGCCATTTATTTTATGAGGTGGTACTCATTGTGAAAAGTTTGAGAACCACTGGCCTAGACCAATTTTGTGTTCCAGTCAAGCCATGATTGCGGTCACTCTGGGGACTTTCTCACTACTTTTCCAGTTTGGCCAAAGAAGCCTCCCCGCTGGTTTTTGGGGATACAGGTGGGCGGCTTCACTTTGCTTTCCAAGCCCCAACTTTTTTTTACCTGTCATGCTCTGTTTCAACCATATTCCTCAGTCTCTCCATGCCTTTGTTGACTCCTGGACTGAACAGAACCTAATTGACTCTGAGTAAGCCAGCTCTTTAGGGCTTCCTCTCTCACTATTGGATCCTCCCTTTCAGTACACTGCTCTAAACAACCAGATATTTGCCATGATCACTCATCAGACCAAACCAAACCCATCTGCTTAGTTTCTTCTCCTAACCACTGGAAGACCATCTCATTCCTTTACTTTCTCCTCACCTGACACACACCATTTGTCTTAGGCTCCCCCTGACTTGAGAAACATTACCTCCATATAGACTGGTCTAGAAGTAAAATTGTTTGCGCTTCCCTCTGGCTCCAATAACCGCGATCCTGCTCACACTAATTCCTCTCATCTCTCTGGGGTCCCGGAAAAATACCATGATCTCCAAGAAATATTTAGCCAGCTGGGGTGAGTTCTCTCTTTCCTTCCACAAAGGCCCTATGGCTGCCATCGACCTCCTGCCCGGAGAGCCTTCTCCGGTAGGTGCCGTATTTTTCTTGTTGGCCAAAAAGTACAAAACACTCAGACCATGTGTGGATTATCGAGACCTCGATGAAATCATAGTTAAAAAGACTGATTATATCCATAATCGACAGATTCTCAGCACATTTTCTGTCTGGACCTCGAAAAACTGCCCACTGCCTCTGAAGCTGCTAAATTGTTGGTCTCAACAATGGTTGAGAGGCTCAACCGAGAGCTCGAGACTGCCCTCTGCTGGCTCACCTCACAGAACTCCTCCACAAGGTCCCCTCAGCTGTCTTGGATTGAGTACTCATAGTATTCTCATAATTCTCTCACCTCCTCTACCACAGGCTTATCTTTGTTTGAGGCACCACTAGGACACCAGCCACCACTCTTTCCCGCAGTCGAGACTGATCTCACTGTCACCCCTGTCCAACACCTGTCATGGTCCTGGTTGAGTGTGTGTGCTTTTGGTGTATATCTCCACTTTGGCTCCTCAAGCTCCAGTCCCGCCCTTGGGCAGAGTCCCTGTTTCTTGCGTCCACCTCTCCTCACCTGCAGTGCATCGGTGGTATTAGCCCTGTATTTAGTAGTGTTTAATTTAGGACCCCGCCCCTCAGATCCTTCACAAAACATGCACACTGAAATCAGCAATATTTAACATAGTCACTCATTCTCAAACGCATAATACAAACTCTGACTTCTAAGCGTGGGAAGAGAGCAAACCACACAAATGTAGTTTTCTCTTAAGAAAAAAACTAAAAAGTAAAAATGATAAGTTGTTTGTCTTGGCCTGTAACATTCTGAAGACAATAATACATAAATTGCACTACCATTTAGTGCAATTTATGTAATTTATGTCAGTTTTGATAATTGATTTTCAGATTAAAATCGATTTTAGCTTAAATAGAGCGATATCGATTCATTAAAATCCTGAATCAATTTTTAAATATAAATTTATTTCACCCGAAACGCCAGAATCTCAGGTTAGACCTTATAAAACTATTTCGACAACCACCAAACAGCTAAAACAGTCCATTTTTGATCTTCTGCAAAATATTTTTAAGGTTATCTGCTATAAAAAGCCAGGCCAGGAAACTCTCCTTAATGTTTTTCTGTGTTTTATTCTCAGTTACTTTGACACAAAGGCATCTACTGTGATGCTTATACCTCTGATAAAGTCTCACAAGTGTCAGCTTTCTTTTTATAGATATAAAAATATTGATATATACTGATAAATGATCAGAATTATAATATTTCTGACTGACTGAGGCAAAAATTCCCCGATTCAAATAGAATCATGGATCGAATCGAATCGCAACCTTATGAATCAGAATCAAATCAATTCTAGAAATCAGTGACGATACCCAGCCCTACTATTAATAGAATTCTAATGGGATACTAGTCAGGGTATGTAAACTGTAAATTTGTATTATTAATACATACATTGAACGTCTATTTGTCGGTTGCTGGATTGTTTAACTCCAATTTTATTTGTAGCCTTGCAGAAGAAAATACTGTTGATTGTTGAAACGGCAACATTCAAAGTGCGTCCAGTCCCAATGAGAGTCTTCTCATCTCTATCAGCTCTGTACCAGGCGTAGTTTTCTACTGCTGGGTTGGCATTAGCGCTGCATGTCAGAGTCACTGTTCGGTGTTCTACTATTGGACCAGAAGGACTGACGGAAATTCTGACATCTTTGGGTGAATCTGGGAAAAAATGAACAAAAATAGTTTTTGTAGTATTTTTAAGTGCAAAAGTCTTTTTTTTGCAACATCTTCACAAAACAACTGAAAAATTGAAAGACAATTTCTTAAATGTAATATAATATAAGAGATACATCACAGCTATTTTTTTTTAAATTTTTGGTCTGAACTGTTAATGACACACCTCACTGCAAACCACAAAGCCAAGTGACAATAGCAAACATTTTCTATAATTCTAATTTCTTGTTTGAGCATTAGAGTGAATCTAAAAGCCTACAGTACACAAACTCATGTGTTGACTGAAAAACGCACACAGACACACCGTCGGGGCTGAAAGCAGACAGCTCACTGATTCTGATGCGTCGGGGCCGCGCTTTGTGTTTATGTCCTTTTTTTGCGCTAGATTCTGAAGCTGCAGATTTTGTCTCTCTTCAGCCAAAATTGACTGAACCAGCAGCAAAAGAAGATCCAAACTACACTTCACGTTTTGCTTCACATAAACATTGTCATGAATTCCCTCTTACTTTTGCTGTTTTGCTTCCACCATGATAAAATCACGCTTCCTGCAGAGCTCTCTCCTTCTCTCAGTGTAATTCAAGAACAGCTTCCCATCTAAAAATCTGTTTTCTGCATTATTCGCTTGCTTATTACCCACCAGTCTACCGTTGTTTACAGCGCTGTCAGCCGCTGTTTTTTTTTTTCATTTTTATTTAAATTACTTCTGACGAGAAAGCCTCATTTCTGCTGTTCAAAAGTGAAGAAATGTAAACTTTAAAAATTATGCCAAATTGCAAAACGCTTAGCTGTGTCTCTAGTAAAACCTCTGTAACTTTGCGCTGCTTCACTTCAGCAGCATCAGGTAATGTTCAAATGTTGATTCTTGATAGTTTTCTTCCGTTTTTGATCTAATGCAAAATATTTTTAAGGTTATCTGCTATAAAAAGCCAGGCCAGGAAACTCTCCTTAATGTTTTTCTGTGTTTTATTCTTAGTTACTTTGACACAAAGACATCTGCTGTGATGCTTACACCTCTGATAAAGTCTCACAAGTGTCAGCTTTCTTTTTATAGATATAAAAATATTGATATATACTGATAAATGATCAGAATTATAATATTTCTGACTGACTGAGGCAAGATTTCCCCGAATCGAATCGAATTGGGGATCGAATCGAATCGGGACCTTATGACTCAGAATCGAATCGATTCTAGAAATCAATGACGATACCCAGCCTTACTATTAATAGGATTGTAGCTGGATACTAGTCAGGGTATGTAAACTGTAAATTTGTATTATTAATACATACATTGAACGTCTATTTGTCGGTTGCTGGATTGTTCAACTCCAATTTTATTTGTAGCCTTGCAAAAAAAAATACTGTTGATTGTTGAAACGGCAACATTCAAAGTGCGTCTAGTCCCAATGAGAGTCTTCTCATCTCTATCAGCTCTGTACCAGGCGTAGTTTTCTACTGCTGGGCGGGCATTACTGCTGCATGTCAGAGTCACTGTTCGGTGTTCTACTATTGGACCAGAAGGACTGACGGAAATTCTGACATCTTTGGGTGAATCTGGGAAAAAATGAACAAAAATAGTTTTTGTAGTATTTTTAAGTGCAAAAGTCTTTTTTTTTTGTGACATCTTCACAAAAAACTGAAAAATTGAAACAGAATTTGTTAAATGTAATATAAGAGATCCATCACAGCTATTTTTTTTTAAATTTTGGTCTGAACTGTTAATGGCACACCCCACTGCAAACCACAAAACCAAGTGACAATAGCAAACATTTTCTATAATTCTAATTTCTTGTTTGAGCATTAGAGTGAATCTAAAAGCCTACAGTACACAAACTCATGTGTTGACTGAAAAACATGAAAATATGATGTACATGAAAATCTGCAGTTTAAACTGAAAGCAGTCGTCAGATGTGACTCAGTAAATGTATTTTCTTTTTCATTCTAAGTCAGTATTGGAGGTAGGACTGGGCGATATGACCCAAAATTCATATCTCGATTTTTTTTTTAAAGCCGTAAAGTAAGAACAAAAAGAGAGTTCTTAGTCAAAGCTGTGTCCCAGATGTCACACAGGCACTTTTATTAACATACAGCGTAGATGTACATGAAAAAATTACTCAAAAATAAATTATGAGCATTTTTTAAATAATAATGCTCCATAAATAAAAGAAAACAATGTTGTTTTTGTGCATAACAAAAAGCTCACAATTGTACAGTCAAAATGTAAACTAAAAGACGCTGAGCATAATAACAAAGAGACAGATTTCACAGCTGCTCTGTTCCCAAGTTCTACTGCGTGACTGACAGCCTGGAGTTTGAAATCCTCTTTGTAACCACGTCGCTGAACAGGTGCCATTTATGGTTCTTATACACACACAGTACGGTAATATTACGTTGAAGCACAGTGCGTATTACTCCGCAAGGCTCCTCGGTAGCTGTAATGCTCCGACAATCCATCAAGCGGTGCAGCTCCGTAGCTTACCAAAGTCGTACCAAAACATTTTTTGATAGATTTCTGAGCGCCATGTAGCACATAAAATTGGTTCGCGGTCATCAAGCACAACCAGAATTCATACATAAGGCGCGCTGTCAACTTTTGAGACAATAAAAGGATTTTAGGTTAGCGTGGTTAGCTCGTTAACACGTTGACGCCATCCAGCCCCACGCACGGGGCGATGCGCAGTAACTCGTTAACGGAGATTTGCCGTGTCCATCTTGTCGTTGCCTGCAGGTGAAGCTATGGGGGAGGAGGGGGAGTTGTGTTCAGTGAAGGAGAGAGGCAAGGCCGAGTAACGTTGTGTAGAGACAAAAGTGGACGAAAGAGATGGCAAACTTGCGGCTCCACAAGTATAATTACGTAACATATACTATATCGATATAAACGATATTGTCACATCTTATATCTCGTATAAAAATATATCGATATATTTAAAAACTCGATATATCGCCCAGCCCTAATTGGAGGGTTTCTGGGAAAGTAAATAATATGGCTAAATAATTATCAGTGTTGGGGAATAATGGAATACACGTACCGGTGTTATGTATTTAAAATACAAAATATGAGTAATTGTATTCCGTTACAGTTACTACTTAGATAGGTGATAATTAGAATACAGTTATTTTGCTGAAATAAATGGATTACACAGTGGTCTTTTGATGTTTCATATGTTAGGCTATCCCCTCTCTAATTTTGGTAATTCCACACATTGCCGGAAACCCAAACAAAACACGCAATAAGAGGCTCTAATGTATGAGTTCTTATTAATGTTGGTGGCATCAGTTACACAATAGACTCCAGTGATGGTAAATTCGATTCTTTTTACTGAATCGAGTTTGAATAAGACACTCACCAAAATTAATGTTTTTTTGAGTCATTGAGTCCAGAGAGTGAAAAAAATGTACATTTTTACTCAAACTTAATTTTTTTCTCTTTTCTCGTAAATCCTACTGCTAAGATGAGTGATTGAAAAAGAAAACACCTATTTTATAGAGCAAAAAAAGAGAAAAAAAGATGGTAAATGGTAAATGGCTTGTACTTGTATAGCGCCTTACTAGTCCCTAAGGACCCCAAAGCGCTTTACACATTCAGTCATCCACCCATTCACGCACACATTCACACACTGGTGATGGCAAGCTACATTGTAGCCACAGCCGCCCTGGGGCGCACTGACAGAGGCGAGGCTGCCGGACACTGGCGCATTTATTTATTTTATGTATTTTATTATTATTTTCCTCAAATATGTCAAATATATATTTTCTCATCTAAATAATTTAGTGAAATAGGGAATTTCTGATTATTTTACTTACATAATTGCAGCAGCAGAATGTGAGTCAGACACTGTATATTTTTTTATAGTGGTGGAACTGAGTTCATATATTTTTTCCTTTAGTCTGCTTATTATCTTTGCAAAACAAACAAATTGTATACTGAATGTTATATTGTGTCAGTCAGACTATCAGACTTCATCTCAGGTGAAGGAACGACTGTTCCACAGTAACACGCTCTGAGTTTCAGCAGCTGAGAGCCGGGAGGGAGGGGTGAGTGAGTCATATGTAGCGCGAGCATCCACTGAGCTGTGAGCCGGGAGGCGGTAATGCACCTTAATGTTGGTTGTCAACCAAGAAGAAGAGGAAGAAGCTGTGAGCCGGGAGAGAGGGGGTGAGTGAGTCCTTAGTCCTGAATGAGGCCCGCTACGGAGGAACTGAATGATTCATTCATGTTACGATTCCACACCGGACATTAGCTCTCAAGAAGGGAGGGGGTGAATAACCCAAATGTGCTTTTAGCAGAGTGATGCTACTGTGAACTGATGAGCTATTGTCTTGATGTGAGCTTTCCACTCAGGGTTTTTTCTTACAGTCCAGAGCAGAAATGTTTTTGTTAATAAACTGGCTGTTGTTTTTTTCCACAATTTTAATTATAAGCTAGATATATTTCTACTAATTAAATTAGCTTGCTAACAGTAACGGAGATGAGTCAGTTTGGATTGTGAATCATCATTCACGAGTCAGTAAAGTGATTCTTGAGTATTGAATGATTCGTTTATGACTCGCACATCACTAATGGACTGGAGCCAGTACAACAGAGCCGGCAGTGCACGGACACAAATGCATTTCTTACTTTGAAATTCCAACACCACTTCACATTTAAAGAAGAAAGGTGTGGGCGAAATCTGACCATGCAATGCAAGCTTTGTTTGCCAGCAACTGAGCTGCTCTCAGCGTCAAAAGACTCCACCTGCAACCTAAAGAAACATCTGGAAGTAAGTTCTTTTTAAAAAACTAACGTTAGCCTACTGCAACTACCTTGTTTTAGTTGTGGCAGCTACCTGGGTTATGTGCCACTTCAATATCTTCTATGTATTATTGCTGTGTGATTTATTACTATTACTGAAAGCTGCATTACAACCTGCTAGCTGCAAATAATCATCTGCAGTTCTAAAAGCAGACAGAAAGAAAACATATTACTGATACAGAAATAGGTTCCAAATGAGATCACTGCTAAAAGTGCAGCCTTACTTAATGTCCACCCTACTGTTACTCATTTTATATTAAAATTTAAAAATCTAGTTGATATTGCTTTCAGAAATGCACATGATCATTTGGAGCTAGCAGGTTGTTAATGCTATCCATCAAGTCTAACAGTCTGAACTAACCTCAGCTAACGCCAGCTAACAATGTCAGCTCGGTGGCGAGTAGCCTTCAGTAATAACAATAAATCACACAGCAATAGTACATTCATGTAGTTGCAAAAAGCATGACAATATATCAAGTAATCCAAAGTATTTAGAATATGTTACTTATATTGAGTAACTTAACAGAATAAGTTACACACTACATTTTGGTCCATGCATTCTGGAATCTGTAGTGGAATACATTTTAAAAGCTCCCAACACTGGTAATTATATGAATTATTAAACATTTTAGATCATGTACTTTAACAAAAATCAGACAATCAGCATTAGTTTAAGAAATAAAAATGTATATGTGTCATTAAGTTCAAATATATAAAACATTCACTGTATACAAGTCAGGCAAGTAAGCCATTAGCAGTAACATTTAATTTCAGAACAAAATAAACAAATAAACTCACATGAGATAACAGGAATTAAACTTGTTTCAGCAGTGATATCAGGGCTACCATCTTGTTTCTGGTAGACAGCAGTGCAGGAGATTTTATTTCCATGATGGAGGTGAGAAGCAGTGAAACTCATAACAGAGGTCTTGACTTTAGTTTTGTCCTGATTCTCCTGCAGTGTCTCCTGACTCTGACCCAGGTTAGGGGTCCATCTCAGAGCTGGAGGATGAGACCAACATGGAGCTGGAGCAGAGCACCACAGACTCACTGAGGTTCCCTCCTTCACCTCCAGTGTGGATGGAGTCAGAGTTGGTGAGGGAGGAGCAGCTGGTGGGAAGCCATATTTTGACCAGTCAACATGAGCAGCAATTACTCAGGTTTTTATATGATGTGCAAAATCCAGTGAATTCAGAAAAAGGCCAGAACATCTTGACAAGTGTCATTTACTCATAAATTGTCTGTATAAGGATATAAAAACTTACCTATGAACGAAATATCTACACCAGCTTGTGAAAAAGTGTATTTCAGTGCATTATTACACTCCAGTCTGAAGTAGTATTTACTTCTTTGAAGCAGATTTGTATTAATGAAAGTTGTGGTGCAGTCTTTCTTTGTTAAGTCTCCTGTCATGTATTCAGTTGCAGTTAGTTTTACATTTCCACTGGTAAATGAAAGTGAATCACTCCAATATGCTTTACATGTATGATCTAAGTTGTTTTTATAGTTCCTCTCTACATCAAAGGAGCAGGGGATGGTCACACAGGATCCTCTCAAAACATTTATATTCTGTGGCATTTTGACCTCCCATATTCCACACAGTGCACCTGAAACACAACACAATGATTTTTAAGGAAGAAATGGAATTGGTCATTTACAACAAGAGTACAGTTGTTATCCCTGCTGTCTTTCTCCAGAATGTATTAAATTCAAATACTTACACATTTTTATTGCTAAATATAAAAAAACCTGAAGGATTTTATTGCTCAATCCATGTTACATGTAAATGTTTTAAATTAGCAACAGCGTATTGATATTAATAATCTTAATAGTCATTAAACAAAGCAGTTTCTCTCACTCACCCTGTAGCAGAGAACTAACGAGAAGAAAAATCAGAGTTCCAGCCATCTTTGTTGCAAGAGAGTGAAGTTTCAAGGAGTCTGAAGTTTACACATAAAATAATTTACACGATTAGTTGTTAAAGATTACCAGTGAAAACCTGTTAAGATGGAAAGTGACCCAAAACATCTTTGATAGTTTGTGCTGAAACTATCATTTGCAGTGATGGGAATAATGGCGTTACAAGTAACGGCGTTACTAACGGCGTTACTTTTTTCAGTAACGAGTAATCTATCTAATTACTATTCCTATCGTTACAACGCCGTTACAGTTACTAACAAGGAAACGCGGTCGTTACTATTTTTCAACAAACAGACGGTTGAAGCTGTGTTCAGCTTACCGCATCTTATATCAGTTGCACGGAAGTAGCTGACTACGTAAGTAATCTGGGCGCTACAGCTTTAAGCAGCTGCGCGCGCTCCCGCGGACGGTAATCACGATCACTGTCTAGCACAACACCTGGAGCTAAGGGGGCAAAACAATCGCATGAGTGCTGCTGTTTGACTGAGGAAGAATAAAGTAGTCGTGCTAAGCCAATCACATGACCACTGAAAGACAAAGCAACAAGGTGATATATACGAGTTTATAAATTGTTTTGATAGGCCACGTAAAACCAGAGTCATGATAAACAAGATATACGCGGCGTTTTTCCTGAATCGTTTCGTCACGTTTACTGTCTAAGGACAGCGCTAGCAAGCACTCTTTGCTTATGACCAAAAAATTTAAAAAAATAAAAAACAGGGGAAGTTTTAGGAGTGACGGCGAGAGAGATAGAGAGAGAGCAGAAAAAGAGAGAGAGTGAGTATTGAGATGTGAGAGATTTGTGACGTTTAGCGTGTTTGGAGTGTGTAGTTAATGTGTTTTCTTGTGTAGTTAGTGTGTAGTGTTGTGGATAGTTTTGTGTTGTGTGTCAGAACAGTGAGGTGACTGCTGTGTGCAGAAAAAAAAAAAAGAGCGATACACCTGCTATCAGGCTGTGATGTTCTCCTTTATAGTGGACAGAAATTATTTCTTTGGAGTGGCACAAATAATTTGTGTGGCATCTTATTGAATGCAGAACAGCTGATTGTTCTGTAAATCGTTTGAAATGGTTATTTAAAAAATCAAGGTAAAAGGTAAATGGATGCAAATAACTTTGTTGTTTGCAAAACTTGTGCAGAGGATTTTAAAATTGACAATTTATATTTGCATTTAAAGTTATGAAATATGATTCATTAAACATGTTTGTGGTTGTTACAGTAAAAAATATAACTTTTTCTACTCTGATTTTATATTTTTTGTCTGATTTTAGATCAATTGTGTTAATACAGTATGTCAAAATGAAAACATAACTGTAAATTCAGACACGTGAGGTTGTGCTGAAAAGAATGATACCACACAAGGCAAAGTAAATAGTTTTTAAAGGTGAAATGTGGAGGGAAGTAGTTAAAAATGGCCAATTATACCCTGGACCCCAGAGGGTTAAATGTTTTTTTTAAAGTAACGCAATAGTTACTTTTCAAGTAATTAATTACTTTTAGAATATTGTAACTCAGTTACTAACTCAGTTACTTTTTGGAAGAAGTAACTAGTAACTATAATTAATTACCTTTTCAAAGTAACTTGCCCAACACTGATCATTTGAGAATATTGGTTAGCTTAACCGTCTGAGGTCGACGGACCCGCCACATGACCAATTTAAGACAACACAGCTACAAGATGCAGCGACTCAGTCTCCATTTGAACTTGGGTCGAAAGTACGGACTTCAAACTATATACCACTTTTTGAATTGTGTCAATGGGCCACGTAAATCCAGAGTTATGATAAAAAAATACACGCAATGTTTTTTTCTGAACAAAACAGTGGTGTTTACAGCGGGAAGAACGGTAAAAACAGCGTTTTCTACGGACAGCGTTAGCAAACACTCTCCACTTGCAAGTGAAAAAAGAAAAAGAAAAAACATCCCTTCCCTATTGGTGTTACAGTTTACCATGTCAGCCAATCAAAAAAATGATATGGCAACATGTGGCACTTGGTTGTTTAGGGAGAAGGGTACGGGCGAGCGAAAGAAAGAGAGAGCGAGTTTTCATATGTGAGACATTAGTGATGTGTAGCGTGTTTGGAGGCTATAGTTAGTGTGTTGTGTAGTCATTGTTTTGTGTGTCAGTTATACTGCTGAATGTCACATTTGCTACAAAAAAGCCACCAAAGGCAGATTCCAGTGTAAACGCTGTTCCCACATCGAAAACTGAACTGATCCACCTCCTGCTGTCAGACCTGCAGGGTTTAGGCCTGTGCTGTTCTCTTCTGTCTTATACTGAACACAAACTATTTTTTTGGACTGACACAAAAAATTTGTGTGCCTTCTTATTTGATGCAGAACACCTGATTGTTCTGTAAATAGATTTAAATGGTTATATAAAAAACGCCTGAGGCCTTGGCTGAATCTTTAGGTAAATAGTACCATATAACTTTGTTGTTTGCATAATTTTTTAGAAATGTACAATTTCTATTTGCATTTCAAGTTATGAAAATGATTCGTTAAACATGTTTGTGGGTTTTACAGTAAAAAATATAACTTTTTTCTACTCGGATTTTGAATGTTTTGTCTGAATTTAGATCAATTGCACTAATATAGTATGCCAAAATAAAAAAATAACTCAAATTACAGATATTTGAGGTTGTGCTGAAAATAATGATACCAAACAAGGCAAAATAAACAGTTTTTAAAGGTGAAATATAGAGGTAAAATCAAAAGTAGTCAAAAACAGCCAATTATGCCCTGGACCCCAGAGGGTTAAGAAAACAGTGTGATGCATCACATATTTTTCAGTCACTGGGAGAAACAGGAGTTCATTATGATCTTTAAAATAAATGACCCATATGGTTTTAGTTTTGTAAAAAAGCAAAACATATAAAAACATACGTCTTTCATTTCAGAAAGTCTAAAACATTAAATGATGCAAGAAAAAAAAGAGGAAGCCAAAAGAAGTTTTAGATCACTTTCCAGATTAAAGCATTCTTTCTGAAACCAACATAATTCATGTTTCTGAAATACTCAGAAGCAAAAGTCTTTTGTAGACAGAGAATTAATGACCTACTGACTATCATGAAAGTCTTAAAATTAAAAACAAAAATGAATTGCTTACCTTTTTTCAGTTAATCTTTTTGACTTTTTTTTTAAATTTTTATGATAGCTTACATTCTCATTATGTCTAATGAGCAGTCGATTTCTCAGATGTGAGGTTTTCTAAAAAATGCTTTAAAATGATTTAAAATAGGGAACTAACAGAAAAGTCCCTTTGAGTGTGACACTTAGATATCTGTGTTACCAGCAGTGACTGTATTAATCACTACCTTTTTTTCTGACATCCTGTTTCACTGAATGTGTTGTATATGAAGGAGTATTAGAGCCAAATTAAGAAAATGTTGATCACTTTGAAATTTGAAATTAAAGTTGTAATTACTTTGAGAAAAAAGTCACAAGTCTGTTTTGAGAAAAAAGTTGAAATGTGCAGATTACCGTATTTTTCAGACTATAAGGCACATTTAAAATCCTTTTATTTTCTCAAAAATCGACAGTGCACCTTATGTATGAGTTCTGGTTGTACTTACTGACCTTGAACTGATTTTATGTGGTACACAGAGTTATTATATACACTTTTAATGCTTTTCTCTTTTCGTTTCTACCATAGCTACTCGTGATCCCCTGTCTTTCCTCTCTTCCCTACTCACACACCCAGGGACCATCCCCCACATCCTTCCACACCCCGTAATACTTTCCCCATAGGGCTTGACCCTTAAAGGGCTATGCCTGTAACATATCACTTTCACCTTAAATGAAAGCAGAAAACTAGACAGCAGTGACTTTTGTAGGGTTACTGAAGTTGGACTAGATGGTATATAATGATGTGCTACGTGATCCCTAGCAACACAGCTATGTTAGCAGTTGTGTTTTAAACATAAAAAGTTATAAATATTTTAGTAAATGTTGTGAAAAATGACTAAAAAAAAAACATGTTTTGTAAGGTTTTGAGCTAAATGTGGAAAAATCTTGCTGTTAATTTCAGCATGCTTCAGTTTACAAACCATGCCACATAGCTTCTTGCTGTCTTTGAATAAAACTGATATATTAACATATTCATATATAAACTGGCATATTCATGAGTTCCAAAAAAAAAAAGAACTCAGTCAGATGTGAGGCTAAAAACTGATGCAAAATGAGGAAATAACACAAAAGCTGCTGTGAGTGTCAACATTAGATATACTTGTCACTAGAACTGACTGTATACAGTGCCATTTCTTTGTTTCCCCCACAATTTTTGCAGCATAGTGTACTCTGTACTGCTCTGCTTGTGCCAAGGGACCAGATTCTTTCAAAGCCCCATAGATATTAGACATAAACACATAAAGAATCACCAAAGTTTTTGCTTATTCAGTCTTATTGGTTGTCCTTCTTTCCTGGATCACCTGTAGCATTCTATAAGCACCCTCCCAGCTTTGAAAAATGTCCAGCAGGGATTACCACATTTACTCAGGGTCTTTTTGATATGATGTTCTTCTGTTTCCCTGGCCTCTGTGTCAGAGACCTAGAATACTTGCTGTGGCAAATGGAACCATGAATTCTGCTGTCTGCCAAAAAAAATCTGATGGAGAATGTCTGGCTATCTGTTTGTGACTTCAAGCTGAAGCACATTTGGGTTCTGCAGCACTACAATGATCCAAAACACACCAGCAAGTCCACCTCTGCGTGACTTCAGAAAAACAATATTAAGACTTTGGAGTGGCCAAGTCAAAGTTCTGCCCTCAATCCAATTAAAAAGTTAGTTCATGTTTGAAAACCAGCTGAATTACAAGAATTTTGCAAAGATCCATGGGCCAAAATTCCTCTACAGCAATACAAACACTGCAGCAGGGGGCAATCACTTTTTCACAGAAGGCCATTTAGGTTTGGATTTTTTCCCCTTAATAATAAACATCTTCATTATAAAAATGAATTTTGTGTTTAGTTTGTCTATTAGTAAAATTTGCTTGATGATCTGAAACATTTAAGTGTGACAAACACAAAAAACAGAAAATAGGAATGAAGCAAACACGTTTCACACCACTGTATATATGCTGCAAAGTAATGTTTATTGAAAGATTCCTCCACCAAAGAAATAAAATAGTGCTTCATAACGTAAAGTAGATAATGGAGCATGCGGTTCCTTAATCAGAGATCACTGGGGATGGATCTGATGAAGAAATTTTTGTGATTCTGCAGGTAGAAACTGTGATTCCACATCCACTTATTTACATTCTCTAAAGAAATTCCTGGTGTGACGACATGAGTGAGAGGCTCTCTTCACAATGTTCCTGTTGGATTAAAACAAAAGGTAATTATTAGGCAACACCATATGTTGTATTTCTCTATTTTAGGTCTCTTTACATTAACATGTTTGTGTTATATTCAATGCCTCCACTTAAGCTTTTTTGTATCTGCTTCTTTTTAATATAAAGAATACACTTTTTTGACAGTAGTTGGAAGATATTTGTAATGTTTGATTATTGCACCTATATATGAGGTGGATCCCCTTCAGAAATCCTAACCAGCATCTCAGACAGTGATTTTGTAACACTGGTGTTCAGTCCTTACATTAAAGTTCCAGAGACATGCAAGGGAGTGCTGAAGCTGTATTAATGACACAGCTTGCTAAATCAGTTTATATCAGATTTTTCTTTAATTTGTCAGTTGTTGTACAGTATATATACTGTCAATAAATTAGTCAAGTAATTCATCACAGGTATGTGATATTTATTCAAAGGTTTGATCATTTATTTGACCTATATGTGTTCTGCTGTCCAGAAACTTACCTCCAGTAACCAGTGTTGATAAAACAAGCAATGTCGTCAGTTATGTTATTGTCAGTGAAGGCTGTGAGGAAAAAGAGAAACAATTTTTAATATGTTATATTTAATAAATAAAAAAACAAAAAATAATAAATTAACCTGCTGTGGGTGCAAGAACTCACAGTTGCAGGAGGTGCGGCAAACATTTCTGGATGGACGAAGCCCCGAATTACAGAAAATGTCAGGCAGCTGGAAGAGCCCGTAAAGAGATGAAGGCTTCAAGTTTTCCTCCTCACTGCTGTCCACTCCTCCGCCAATTTGCCCGATCTCCTCCTCACTGCTTGAGTGAGCATGTCGCTTTCTTCTTTTCATGCCACTTGTGCTGTTTGACACAAGGGTTGTGCTCACTGAGCTGATGGTGGAGTTAGTAATCGCAGGGCTAGTAGTCGTGACAGTAGTAGTAGTAACAGCAGTAGAAGTAGTAGTAGCACTAGCAGTTGTAGTAGTAGTAGTGGCACTAGCAGTTGTAGTAGTATCAGTCAGGTCAGTGGTTGCTGAGTTGGTGCTTGTCAGTGTCGTCGCTCCAGTGGTCGTTAAGGTGACTGCTGTTGTGGAGGGGGTTGTGACAACTTTTGGCTTTAGTGTGGTAGTTGTGCGCTTGCCAAGCACATTGACCAAGCCGGTGTTCAGATGAGAGATCCTCTCCACTTCACAGACAACTGTGGCAAACAAGTCACGCATGCAAAGAAGTAAAAGCAAACAAAGGAGAAAAAAAATACAATTATAAAGGTGATAGCCAGTAAGAGTTGCTATTTTCTTTCAACCTCCTAAATGTATGTGCTTTTAGTTTTACTTTAGTGGTTACTTTTTTCAGTCATGGGGGCCACATGATATATAGTGGCACCAATTAGTGAAAAATATATTTCATTGTATGTCAGATTTATTTATAAATGAACAGACAAACTGGTCTAGGCTCTCTCTCTGTGCTCTTAATGCTGCATTTGAATTTGAGCAGTAACTGAAGCTATCAGGTTTATAAAAAATAATATTTTCTTCTAATACAGAAGAATCAAAAAACAGCATTAGGCTCAAATACCTCAGTGGTATACTAGCCTACAGCTAAGGTACAGACTTTTGTCATGGATTTAAGTCATTGGACTTACTTATAGCCAAATCGCTCTCCTCGAGTGTCCTGCGCAGACGGATCACTTTCCCGAGCTTGTCTTTGAGCTCGCATTTGGAGACGATCCGGCTCTCAGAAAAGCTGGGCAGCAGAACTGCCACAGCCACCACAACAAGCAACCCGAGTTTCATGTCAGCACTTTCTGTGGGAAAACATGAAAAAAAACCCTTAAAATTTATTTGTTAAAATTTGTATATGTACTCAAATTTCTCAAATTGCTAAAAATCTATATGGATTCATGGCTTTTTTAAAATAATGATTCATGTACAATTCAAGCTTTGCTGAACTCTACTTTTGAAAGCATCAAGCTTTTTTCTTTTCTTCTTGTTTGATGACACTCATTCACATTTCTACAAAATGTCAAAAATAAGTTAAAGGATACATACAAATACATGGAAGTTGCAAGATTTTGTTATTAATCTGTATTCGGTTTTCCACAATGTAATTGCAGAACTTTTAAGATTTATTAAAACTAAAAAAAAATAAAATAAGATTGTTTGGATCTGTTGGTTTAAAATAAGGTTTTCTAACGAACACATACTCCCTGACTTTAAAGCAGATGGAGTCAACACAGTTTATTGTCAAATAATTTCTCCTCATTCATTTTTTTTCTAACTCTACAATGAAGTCACTGTTAAAAAAACATTTTAAAAACCATTAACAGAGCAAGTGATGGAACAAGATGTAATTCTTTTTTACGAATATAACAAGCACTAAGTGATAATCAGAATAGTGAAGAAAATCTTCCTTACCACGGTGATCCACCCGATGGACAGTTAACCCAGAGAAATTTCCCTCTGTGTATGTTTGGAGACACAGCCTGTGAGTTTATATATGCCTTTTACCACTGGACCAGCCTGCTTTACTGCTGTCTTTGTTGTCTGGGGAGTTTCACTTGTGAAACAGGAAACTTTTTCATGTTCATGAAACAATACACAAAGGTGGCTGTGATCATTGTTAGGACACAGATTATGGATTACATTCTTTTACCAAGCCCATATGACGTTAAATCACCTAGCACCTGACCATTGCATCGCTTGCTGTCATTCACTCGAATAAAAAATGACAGCACCCAAAATGATTATTAAGGGGCAAACTATGGACTTTACTCACATTTGAATATTGCAATTTAACTGTACACCAGATGTGTCCTTGATTAATCTATGTGTATTTGTGCATTTGGAGTTGCAGTACGTCTCTCCTTGAAATATTTAGAATCAACCTGATATGAAATCACAATGACATTGAACACTGGAGACTAAAATGAGATTAGATCATGCTTAAATGTCAGTTACTATTCCTACCATATTTAAAGAAATTCACAGCAACATCTATGCAGAGAAATAGATGTATCAAAGATGATATTTTCTGTCTTGTGTAAAGTTTGCTCATATTTATCCAGCGCTGAACACAGAGATCTAAATAGTTTGCCATAGTTAGTTTTGCTGTGTCATCATTGAAACACGTCAAATGACATTACAAGTCTCCAGGAAGTTAAACACATTAACAATGATCTTTGTTTTAAAAGAACCAGTTTAAGTCAGAGTCCACCTAAACAATCGTCTAGTCACAGTGTGACGAAAAGAGGGGCTTAAGTGTCTTTAGAAATGTTTACTCACTGATTTAACTCCACTCTGCATACAATGTAAAGCTATTTTATTGTTTATATAGGCTTACAGCGGGTTATCCCATATGGAAAAGATATATATAAATCTTATAAAGTTTGTATCTGTCTTGTGTGAAACTTGTATGAAAAGCATACAAGAGTGAAAACAGATATAAGACCCCTTGAAAAATTATATAAATGAAACTTGTATGTTTTGGATACTTACTAAAACAATATATGAAAGTAATGAGAAAGTGGCCACTTTCATGAGTAAATCATGTAAGTCTATATAAGTCTGTATGATTTACTCATGAAAGTGGCCACTTTCATGAGTAAATCATATAAGTTTTTACTATTTCTTTTCCATATGGGATTCTACAACCAGGGGCGCATGAAATGAAAAAGAACTTATTGTCACGAAAAGAAAAAAACAAACAACACACAACATAAACCACTTGAAAGTCCATTTTACTGCAGTCAAATTAAGTTAAATATTTGG
Source organism: Pelmatolapia mariae (assembly GCF_036321145.2). NCBI lineage: Eukaryota > Metazoa > Chordata > Actinopteri > Cichliformes > Cichlidae > Pelmatolapia > Pelmatolapia mariae. The sequence goes on from NC_086236.1 coordinate 64,942,330, forward strand.
CACAAGGCTACACAGAATAATTCATGCTTTTCATGCCTGTTTGGTGAGTTTTTTTTGCCACCCCCTCCTCGCCCCATTGCTAAACAGAATTAGTGTAATTCTGTTTAATGTTTAATGTAGAGTGATGCTTCTTTAAGATAGCTGTTTTCTGAACTCATGGCAAACTGATTCAAAGTTGCTGCCAACCAAAACAATTTGGCTCCAAACACACAGGACATTTCCCCTGTCGTAAGTGCTAGAACATGTAGAATAGACAGTTTCACACATGTGTTCTCCAATAGGATGTACATAATAAGATGAGATGAATTTTAAGTGTCCCAGAGTTGGGAATTAGCTGGGACTAAAGGGAAGGAAAAGAAAGTGACTAAAAGGAAAATGGGAAAGATGAACCACTTTGTAAATTGTTACAGTTCTTTTTTAGCGTATAGCCTTGAATGCCATTATTTTTTTGTAATGTTGGAAGAATAAAGAAGAGATTCAAGTACAGTCCCATGCTTTCTCTATGAATTTCACATTCTCATGGCAGCGTGCTAAGTGCTTGTTCAGATTGAAGTTTAATTTTTCACTGTAGAAAGAAGCTTTCTTCCCATGCAGAGTGTACAGCAGACGCTAATGTTTTTGTGACTTTTTACACAATCAAACTTAAATTAATGTCAGTACTTCCAAGCTTTAAACGCTGCATGGTCGCACTCTCTCTCACACCCCATATTATCCTTCATTGATCTACATACGTCTGGTGCTGCCATGGATGTCGCATGTTCGTACATCATTGTCATGAGACACTCTCACAAACAAAATCACAGTTTAGTAATGCAGTAACACACTAATTTCAAAACTTTTTTGCAATAGTAATCCTTTACTTGTTACTTGAAAAAAGTAATTAGATTATAGTAACACGTTGCTACCCAGCTCTGTTTATTAGATGGCATCACATTTTGATTAGTAAAACATTGTTAACACTGTATACTTGATTTTAATGGTTGAATTATATTCTCTTTTGATTTAATTAAAAATTGCCTCCTTTAGTCTTTTTCCCAGATAGTTTTGTGTTTCCTTTTATAATATTATAGAAATTGGGGTCAGCTATTTTGATATGTATGGGCTGATTTTAAACACACTCCAGGGGTTACAGTATTTTGGTACAGGTGTTGATTGATTAGAAACCTGTGCCGGTATTTAATCCTGACTGATGTGCATTTGTCAGACCCTGATAAGGACTCAGTATTGACTCAGTAAAAGTAAAATAGGCAAAAGTTAAAATATCAATACTACAGTCTAAATATCAGGAGAGCAAATCAATATGCTTTCGGTAAAAAGTAAAAAGTCAATACAAATGGGTCTGTTTGCTCCAGGAATGAATTTTTATATGATTTCATCCCACACAGAGTGACTCAGGAACTACTTTTTCATTTTGATCTGTTTAATATTTCAAGAAAGTGAAAGTCAGTGAAATTGTGGAGCTATTCATGATCTATTGCTCAAGTTTTCTGCTTATTTCACATTGTGAAATGTCTTTTAAACAAGACTGGTACCACACCTGTTGTACTGAGGACAGCTTGGATAAGCTCCAACTATGCCGCACCCCTGAATTGGATGAATGGAAGAAAATAGATGAGTAATACAAGTTAGCAAGACGAAACCTGATTTTTACATTTTTATTTTTCATTATATTGGTGTGTGTCATGGATATCATACTATTCTCAATTTTTTATTCTATAGCTTCTCTATAATTTGCTGACATATAAAAAAAAATACCATCAATGTAAGCCGATCTGACAAACACAACAACATTAAGTTACTTTAAGTCAGATTTTTTCAAAAGAGGTATTGTGTGTAGAATAATAAAATGGTGAAAAAATGTATTCAATCCATTTTGGAATAAGGCTGTAACATGACAAAATGCAGAACAAATCAAATGATGTAAATACTTTTCAGATGCACTGTAAGTTCATGTGATGGTGTCATTCTAAAACTGTTGTATTGTAAGTTTTAAATGCTTCACTATTTTTAATTTGAAAATTATCTACAAAAAAATGTCTGTTTTTAAATTCTTCAGGACATCAGAGAGACAAGCCAGAGAATGTTCCTTTCAATTAAGTTTTAAAAAAAGAGGTAAAGCTCCTCCAGCTTATCCAGACGAACACACGGCGTTCCCAGTCCAGCTTAGAGATATAATCACTCCTGAGTCCTGGGTCTAGCCCAGGGCCTTTTTTCGTTGTTATGTTGTACTCACAGGACAGCCACAAACATATGATTTACAAATTATGATGCTGTACAAATTTGACCACATTCAGCAGTAAGTGATCCATCTACTTATCCATCTTATTATTTTTACCTTTGATATTTTAGGCACAGTTTTCCAGTAATACGGTTTTGTCTATACTGAGGTATTTTCATTGTCTTTTATGTTATATAGTATGTTATTCTATTTTATCTTATCCTATTCCATTGTATTTTTGTTAACTTTTACTGCTCTTAAACTTGTACTTTCTGCCATGACCAAAAAAATTTCCCACGTGTGGGACTAATAAAGGTTTATGTTATCTTATCTTATCTTATCTCTCTTAGAAAGGTTTAAAATTTCCTCCACCACTTGTCATTTTCAGCTAATACTAAATTTTGTTTGGTAATATAGTACATATTTATTTTAATATAAAAGTAAAAATATATTACAATTCTTTAGCCAGAAAGATGTGCAGAAAGGTGAAGATGTCCATGTAGAGTCAATACAGGCAGTACAAATGGTATGTTTTAATCTGATCCAGTTTATGGTTGTGACACTGAGCTCAATTTCCATCAGTAATTCCATCAGTAATTTCCTTATGCAAGTACCTGGATCTGCTGGGGGGGGATTTCATGATTTCCATGAAATCAGCATTGATGTAATGGTCTCTTAGATTTTAAGACAGTTGTTTCCAGCATAAATATTTCTTTCCTGTTAAATTATTTCCTGGGTGTTCGCTCGCTCTGCGGCAGTGTTGCCAACTTAGTGACTTTGTCGCTATATTTAGCGAGTTTTCAGACCCCCTTAGCGACTTTTTTTCTAAAAAGCGACTAGCGACAAATCTGGCGACTTTTTCTGGTGTTATTGGAGACTTATATATGACGACTTTTTGACATGAAAACGCGTATCGCTCTTATTCTCGACAAGCAGCGGTGCTGCCGTGGGCACCTCACCCGTGCCAAAGCGCTCACGGGCGGAGGATAGTCCTCCCCCAGCTGCTATCAGGGCAGGAGATGTTCACACCTATGCGTCCAAACTGCAAATGAATCGCACATGAGCGAAGCCGCTGCTCCCGCACTGACTGTAACACAGTCAGTTCTTCTTTTACTGTTATGCTGTTTTGTGGATCACAAGGTTTAAACACACACACACACACACACACACACAAAGTAACTCCACCAGAGTGCCAATATCGGGTCACTTTTGACGGTCCAAGCCCGGATAAAGGAGCAGGGTTGGAATTGTGAAATTAAAAAACAATAATTGCTATAAGAAATTTAATTTGTAGTTCTAAATAAATTCTAAATGTATTTAGGACGTATTTTACTCATTTTATGTCTCTTCCACGATGCCATTTCTTTCTCCAACAACGTCGGTTACAATTATATTAGCATGACCAATTATGCAAATTAGGCGATGACGTCATTTAGCGACTTCTAGCGACTTTTAGGACAGCCAATAGCGATTTTCTTTACTGAGGAGTTGGCAACACTGCTCTGCGGAAGAGTATCACTTCCTTTTCCTGCTCAAACAAAGTGGTGTTTCTGAGTAGCTTATCTGCTTAGCAATTTAATTAACAACTTTAAAATACATTCTTTTCTCATAGTATAATCTTCACGTGCTTCATCTGAAGCACACTTTCTGTGTACTCACTGCCTAATTTATAGCCAAAGTATTCACTCACTGAGTTGCAGTCTTACACGCCTCTCTGCAGCTTCTCTCCTCCTGCTACCCCCCCCCCCCACCAAAAACCCATCTCCATTGAGACAGTGTCAGCTCCCAAACAGAAAAAAAAAACTAACTAAAAACCAGCAACAAACAACTTAAACATAAAAAATCACAAAGAAAGAACAATAATAGTAAAACAGTGAAATGTGGATTATTAAATATTAGGTCTCTCTCCTCCAAGTCTCTGTTAGTACATGACTTAATAGTTGATCAACAAATCGATTTACTTTGCCTTACAGAAACCTGGTTGAGGCAGGATGATTATGTTAGTTCAAATGAATCAACACCCCCGAGTCATTCTAACTACCAGAAATCTTGAAGCACAGGCCGAGGGGGCGGTGTGGCAGCAATTTTTCACACCAGCCTATTAATTAATGAAAGACCAAGACAGACTTTTAATTCATTTGAAAGCCTGATGCTTAGCCTTGTCCACCCCAGCTGTAAAACTCAGAAACCAGTCTTACTTGTTATCATATATCGTCCATCTGGGCCTTACACAGACTTTCTCTCTGATTTCTCAGACTTTTTATCTGATTTAGTGCTCAGCTCAGATAAAATAATTATTGTGGGTGATTTTAACATCCATGTAGATGCTAAAAATGACAGCCTCAATATGGCATTTAATCTGTTATTAGACTCAATTGGCTTCTCTCAAAATGTAAAAGAACCCACCCACCACTTTAATCATACTCTAGATCTTGTTTTAACATATGGCATAGAAACTGAACATTTAACAGTGTTTCCTGAAAACCCTCTCCTGTCTGATCATTTCCTGATAACATTTACATTTACAATAATTGATTACACAGCAGTGGAGAGCAGACTTTATCAAAGTAGATGTCTTTCTGAAAGTGCTGTAACTAAGTTTAAGAATATAATCCACCCACTGTTATCATCTTCAATGCTCATAGAGCAGAGCAGCTATCTGAACACTACCCCATCAGAGGTCTATTATCTTGTTAATAATTTTACCTCCTCACTACGTACGACTCTGGATACTGTAGCTCCTGTGAAAACTAAGGCCTCAAATCAGAAGTACCTGACTCCGTGGTATAATTCTCAAACACGTAGCCTAAAGCAGATAACTCGTAAGCTGGAGAGGAAATGGCGTGTCACAAATTTAGAGGATCATCATTTAGCCTGGAGAAATAGTTTGCTGCTTTATAAGAAAGCCCTCCGCAAAGCCAGAACATCTTACTATTCGTCACTGATTGAAGAAAATAAGAACAACCCCAGGTTTCTCTTCAGCACTGTAGCCAGGCTGACAAAAAGTCAGAGCTCTACTGAGCCAACCATCCCTTTAACGTTAACTAGTAATGACTTCATGAACTTCTTCAGAAATAAAATTTTAATCATTAGAGAAAAAATTACCAATAATCATCCCACAGATGTAATATTATCTACAGCTATTTTTAGTACGATTGATATTCATTTAGACTCTTTTTCTCCAATTGATCTTTCTGAGTTAACTTCAATAATTACTTCCTCCAAACCATCAACGTGTCTTTTAGACCCCATTCCTACAAAACTGCTCAAAGAAGTCCTGCCATTAATTAATGCTTCAATCTTAAATATGATCAACCTATCTCTAATAATCGGATATGTACCACAGGCCTTCAAGGTGGCTGTAGTTAAACCTTTACTCAAAAAGCCATCTCTAGACCGAGCTGTCTTAGCTAATTATAGGCCAATCTCCAACCTTCCTTTCATATCAAAAATCCTTGAAAGAGTAGTTGTCAAACAGCTAACAGATCATCTGCAGAGGAATGGCTTATTTGAAGAGTTTCAGTCAGGTTTCAGAGCTCATCACAGCACAGAAACAGCTTTAGTGAAGGTTACAAATGATCTTCTTATGGCCTCTCACAGTGGACTCATCTCTGTGCTTGTCCTGCTAGACCTCAGTGCAGCGTTTGATACTGTTGATCATAATATCCTATTAGAGCAATTAGAACATGCTGTAGGTATTACAGGTACTGCACTGCAGTGGTTTGTATCATATCTATCTAATAGACTCCAATTTGTACATGTAAATGGAGAGTCCTCTTCACCCACTAAGGTCAATTATGGTGTTCCACAGGGTTCGGTGCTAGGACCAATTCTGTTTACATTATACATGCTTCCCCTAGGCAGTATCATTAGAAGACATAGCATACATTTTCACTGCTATGCTGATGACACCCAGCTCTATCTATCCATGAAGCCAGGTAACACACACCAATTAGTTAAACTGCAGGAATGTCTTAAAGACATAAAGACCTGGATGTCTGCTAACTTTCTGCTTCTTAATTCAGATAAAACTGAGGTTATTGTACTTGGCCCTGAAAATCTTAGAAATATGGTATCTAACCAGATTCTTACTCTGGATGGCATTAACTTGGCCTCCAGTAATGCTGTGAGGAACATTGGAGTCATTTTTGACCAGGACATGTCCTTCAACGCACATATTAAACAAATATGTAAGACTGCTTTCTTCCATTTGCGCAACATCTCTAAAGTTAGAAATATCCTGTCTCTTAGTGACGCTGAAAAACTAGTTCATGCATTTATTACTTCCAGGCTGGACTACTGTAATTCATTATTATCAGGATGTCCTAAAAACTCCCTGAAAAGCCTTCAGTTAATTCAAAATGCTGCAGCAAGAGTACTGACAGGGACTAGAAAGAGAGAGCATATTTCTCCTGTTTTGGCTTCCCTTCATTGGCTTCCTGTTAAATCCAGAATTGAATTCAAAATCCTGCTTCTCACATACAAGGTCTTAAATAATCAGGCCCCATCTTATCTTAATGACCTTGTAGTACCATATCACCCTATTAGAGCACTTCGCTCTCGCACTGCAGGCCTACTTGTTGTTCCTAGAGTATTTAAAAGTAGAATGGGAGGGAGAGCCTTCAGTTTTCAGGCCCCTCTTCTGTGGAACCAGCTTCCAGTTTGGATTCGGGAGACAGAAGCTATCTCTACTTTCAAGATTAGGCTTAAAACTTTCCTTTTTGCTAAAGCATATAGTTAGGACTGGACCAGGTGACCCTGAATCCTCCCTTAGTTATGCTGCAATAGACGTATGCTGCCGGGAATTCCCATGATGCATTGAGTTTTTCCTTTCCAGTCACCTTTCTCACTCACTATGTGTTAATAGACCTCTCTGCATTGAATCATATCTGTTATTAATCTCTGTCTCTCTTCCACAGCATGTCTTTATCCTGTTTTCCTTCTCCCACCCCAACCAGTCGCAGCAGATGGCCGCCCCTCCCTGAGCCTGGTTCTGCCGGAGGTTTCTTCCTGTTAAAAGGGAGTTTTTCCTTCCCACTGTCGCCAAAGTGCTTGTTCATAGGGGGTCATATGATTGTTGGGCTTTTCTCTGTATCTACTGTGCAATATAAAGCGCCTTGAGGCGACTTTTGTTGTGATTTGGCGCTATATAAATAAAATTGAATTGAATTGAATTAAATAGATGTTGTTACACATGACTTAACATTGTTTACAGTACAAATATTTCCTCTTCCCTGTAAAAACATTGTTTGCCCCCTGTTCAAGTGCATTTACAGGTAAGTGTTGTTATTACAAATAATCTATTTATGTATCCAAATTTCCCCTTTAACTGTTCTCCTGTAGCTGATTTCTCTCTTTTTTCTTTTGCATATTTGTCACACTACATATTGAAAAACTAAATAAATAAAAATAACCAAAGTAAATACAACATACAGTTTTTAAATGTTAATTTAATTTATTAAAGGAAAATAGCTATCATAACCTACCTAGCCCTTAATTTTTGTGTTGAGGGTAAGTATTAGAATTTGATCAAAAATAAGGCTCACAAGTAGGTCTTTATAAATATCTTATTCTATTTTTTTTATTTCATATGGGAATCATTTATGGTGGGTTCTGTTTCCTACACAGCTCTTCGTGTTATGTGATAAGAAGAGCAGCAGGATATGAGCTTTGGCGTTACTATGAGAACATACATTCATGCTGCAAAGTAATATTTATTGAAAGATTTCCCCACCAAAGAAAGAAAATAGTGCTTCGTAACATATAGTAGGTAATGGAGCATGCAGTTTCTTGATCACAGCTAACAGGAGATGGTTCTGAAGAATAAATAGTTGTGATCCTGCAGGTATAAACTGTGATCTCACAGCCATTCAGTTACATTCTTTGAAGAAATTCCCTGTGCGACGACATGACTCTGAGGCTGTCATCTCAATCTCCCTGTTTGATTAGAGCAAAAGGCAGTTATTAGGCAACACAAATTTTTTTGTATTTCTCTGTTTTAGTTTTCTTTGGATTAACTTAGTGTTTTATTCCATACATCCATTTATATGTATATATTTTTTTTAAGTACACTTTCTGAACATTGAAAAGAAGACAGGATAGCTGGGAGACATGCCATAATTGACCTTGTGGCAGATTCAAACCCAGGCCTCTGCATGAACCTTATGACATAATGATCACCTGTTCTACCCAGCGAGCTAAACTGGCACACGTGTGTAGCTTTTGAATGTAACACTTAAATATGAGAAGGAATCTTCACTTTGATTTACCGTCATACACAGAAAGTATCCCGATCCCCCTCAGAAATCCTAACCAGAATGTCAGACAGTGGTCTCCACCACCGTCATCAAAGCACCAAATTAGGTCAAATATTTTGAAACAATGGTGTTCAAACATCAGAGTAAAGCTAAAGACAGAAGGCCACTGAGCACTGAAGCTGTGATGCAAAACGTCGATAAGATTTTCCTCTAATTTGTCAACTGTTGTTTCGCATATCTAAATTAATCAGTTAGCTGATGTATCGCTCAGTCATCTCATATTTATTCAAAGGTTTGATTATTTATCGGACTTATGTCTGTTTTGCTCTCCAGAAACTTACTTCCAGTATCCAGTCTGGATAACACAAGCAATATCATCAGTTATGTCATCGTCAGTGAAGGCTGCAAGAAAAAAGAAGCCATTTTTAATATGCAAAATAAAAAGCAAAACTTAACTAATACCTCTGTGTTTTCTTTGGGTGCAAGGACTCACCTGTGCAGGAGGTATGACACACATTTTCAGATGGGCAATACCCCGAATCACAGAACTTCCTGTCAGACAGCTGGAAGAGCCCGTAAAGATTTTTGGCTTCTGCATCCTCCTCACTGCTCGTTTCATCATGCCCCTTTCCCTTCCCTTTGCCACCTTCCTTATTGTTCTTTTTCCCCTCATTTTTGCTTGAGTCAGCATCCCGCTTTCGTCTTTTTATGACACCTGTGCTGTTTGACACGAGAGTTGTGCTTATTGAGCTAATGGTGGAGTTAGTACTAGCAGGGCTAGTAGTAGTGTTAGTAAGAGTAGTGCTTTTGGTCATGCCAGTGGATGCTGAATGGTTGTTTGTTGGTCTGGCTGCTCCAGTGCTCATTTGGTTGACTGCTGTTGCGGAGGGGGATGCAGCCACTGTTGGCTTTGGTGTGGCAGGGATGCACTTTCCAAATGACTCGACCAAAGTGGTGTTCAGATTAGACCTCCGTTCCACTTCACAGATAACTGCAGCAAATCAGTCATGTACACAAAGAGACCAAACAGGGAAGAAAGAGAAAAAAAAGAACAAAATATGATATTTAGTAAGAGTTGTTTTCTTTCACCTTCCATAATATGTGTGCTTTTAGTTTTATGTTAGTGGCTACTGTAAACAATCAAAAATAGCACATTGTACATCAATTTCATCGGAAAATGAATAGAGAAATTTTAGGTGTTGCAGTGCTACTTCACAGAAGCCAAATGTAAATTAATGGAGAATGAAAAAGACTGTTAAGTTGATATTTTACAAAGAGGTTTTTTGGGAAGTTTTTTTAGCCAATTCGTTAAAGTAGACATTCTTTGACATAGTCTTTTTATTTTTTTATCTTTTCATGGGCATTTTGATATGCTTTGGTTCAAACATTGTGATGAGGCTGACATTCAGATGGGACTTTCTATTCAGCTCACAGATGATTGCAGCAAGCCAGGTGTACCAGCAGATGTCAGAAAGCAAACAAAGAAAGGGAGGAGTAGATTAGAAAAAGGTCATAGTGAGAGTTATCATCTTACTTTGAAATGAAAGCATATGCACTATTCGTTTTCTTTGAATCGATACTTTTAAATATGTATAATATATCAATAGATTATAATAATCGATCCTTCACATATACAATTACATTATTGCTGCAGTTGCTAACGATATATAAGTATGAAATTATATGCTGCTTATATTGTATCAGAGTTAATTTGCTGACTTTATTCTGCGAATTCTTCAAATTTCACAGTAAACAGTAACTTAAAGTCCAGATATCTAAAAAGGGGTTAGTATTTTTCCTCTAGTAGAGAAGAATCATAAAATAGCAGTGAACTTCAGTACATCAGAAGTATACTTTTGGACATCTCAGCTTTGCCACAGATTTTAATTAGTGCCCAAGGGATGTGTGTTTGGAGGTCATGAAAGTTGAACACAACAAATGCATTTAAGCTCACCTATTGCCAAGACTCCTTCCTTTGATTTTCTTGGCAGATCGATCATTTTCCCGAGCTTGTCTTTGAGCTCACATTTGGAGACAATCCGGCTCTCAGAAAAGCTGGGCAGCACAACTGCCACAGCCACCACGACAAGCAACCCAAGCTTCATGTCAGCACTTTCTGTGGAGGAATCATTGTTTGTTTTAATTATCATATGTTCTTCAAAACTCTCCACTACCAAGAGTCAACATCGCTAATATTTAATGCTAAAATGCTAAAAATTCCCCAGTTTAACTGCAGAACTTTTGAAATTCATTAAAAACTGCTCATTTTCAATTATGCTTTTCACCCAAATCATTTTCAACAACCCTACAATGAAGATGCCAATTTAAGAAAAAAAAAAGGTCAGTAAATAAAATTGATAATTTTTACATAATATAACAAAACAAAGTGATAACAATTAAAATAATGAAGAGAATTCTTCCTTACCGCGTTGATCAACCTGATTGACTGTTGACTGAGAGAAATGTCCCCCTGTGTATGTTTGCAGACAGAGCCTGTGAGTTTATATATGATGCCTTTGACCACTGGGCCAGCCTGTTTTACTGCTGTCTTTGTTGCCTGGGGAGTTTCGCTTGAGAAAGGAATAGTTTAAACGTTGATGAACAATACATAAATGCCCACATGACACTAAATACCCAGCACCAGAACATGACATTCAAAGCTTTCATTTACCTGACTATCAAATGACATCACCCAGGAGGATGATTCAGGGGCATGCCAGGGAGTAGGCTTCTCAGAATTTTGTGGTTTCACTGTAAAGGCAATGTGAACCTGATGAATGTCAATATATTTGTGCATTTGCTTCATGTAGACGGTATTTCCTTCTTGACATAGAATGGAACAGATCACAGTGACATTGCTGAAACTTCAAAAAGGAAGGCTGCTTGACTTGAAATATAATATTGATTGAAATAAAATCTCTCCCTCTGCTGGTACTGCAGCTTACTGCACAGCCATGCCCATAGCATTAAACCTTTTTGCCAACATCCAATAAGTTTTGTTCAGGATACTAAAATCTACTTTTGGATTCATTAAATATAACTATTGTTAATTTGACTAAATACAGATAGTGTAATAACATGTAATTTCAGTTTTTCTCAACTGACCTGGTGGAAATGTCACAGCAGAAAGGTCATTCTCACCACTGTTAATGCAGTTCTCAAAAAAATCGGAGCATTTTTGAAAACAAAAGACACAATAATCAAAGTCTTTTTCACATTTGTCAAAACATTATTAGTCAGTCAGACACTTCATCATGTTGATATTCGTGAATAATATCTTATTAATCATGTAAATTTCCTTCACATGTAATAGATGTCCACATAACGTCTAAAAAATTACCCAGACCAAAGTTCAAACTGTGAACGCCATATTGATGTCCAAGTTGGGTCATGGTTGGACATCCAAATTGTGGACCTAGTTTGGACATTTATTAGATGTCCAGAACTGGTCATGGACTGCCATACCCAATGTATACACAATCTGCATGTCTGGCTGACATCCAATGGGAAGTCACAGTACATACATTCAGCAACTATTTTATTAAGTATGCCTGTTCCACTGCTTATCATAGTAATCTAAATACCTAATCAGTCTTTCTCATCAGTAGCAACTCAGAGAATTTGTACATGTACCTGAGAACCTGAAAGAAAGATTATTAAATTTGGCATGGTTGTTGATCTCAGGAGGGTTGATTTCAGAGACTGTTGATGTACTGGGATTTTCCCACACAACGATCACCAGGGGTTACAGAGAATGGTTTTCCAATTTCCTTGTACTATTGTACTAGGTATTACTGTGCAATGACAATAAAGAGTTATCTTAAATGAGAAATCGTCTAGGGATCAGCAGTTATGTATTTTTGTTTGACAGTGTGTTGGTGGATTTGCTATTGTATACATATTTGAACAAAACTTGACAACAGTAATCAACAGTAGTCAGGAAAGTGAGCGATCTAAAGTTGTGACTGACAGAAGTACAAAGTGTTTTGATGAGTTGTCAGATTCAAGTCAAAAGTCCATCAACAAGACAGGAAAATATCTTTAGTAGTGACGTATGTGCAAAAACAATATAGGTGTATAAAATCACTGAGAAATACTAATGAACATATAACACCTGTTCTTAAACAGCTCCATTGGCTTCCATTTCCTGTTTACTTTCAAAGCGCTTCATAACCTTGCTCCTCCATATTTATCTGATCTTCTCCATACATACTCACGCCCTCGTACACTTCGCTCTTCTTCAGCTTCCCTTCTGTCTGTTCCACATGCTCCCCTGACTACCATGGGACTCAGAGCCTTTAGTTGTTCTGCCCCAAGACGTTGGAATGCACTTCCACCAGATCTCCGGACCACAAACTCTCTCACAACTTTTTTTTTTTTTAAATATTTTTATTATTAACACAAATTAATTCGGTTTGGGAAAGCCCCGCAACAAGGAGGATGACAGTACGGGTCCAACGTATTTCAGATATGGGTCCCAGGTTCTGTGGAAAGAGTCCAAGGTGGAGTTGAGCATACAAGTTATATATTCATTGGGGATAACAGTCCATAACAATGTTATGCCAGGATTTCTTAGTTAATATCCTGCCCCAGAGGAGCAGGATATTCTTCCTGGCAGCAAAAGATAACAGCTGGAACAGTCTCTTGTGCTTGCCTTTGATAACCAGATTGTCCATTACTCTCAATATAAGACATAGAGGGTCCAGAGGAACAACAGAGTTGAAAATAACCGAAAGGACCTTTGCAACATCAGACCAGAAATATTGAATTTTGACACATGACCAAAAGCAATGCATAAAGTCACCCTCCTCCGCATTACACTTCCAGCATAAAGGGGAGGGGTTTACATCTATTTTACTTTTTAAAGAGGGTGTGATGTATGCCCGATGGACAATTTTTAACTGAATTGATTTAGCCCAATTACAGACAGATATCTTAGAGGCACAGGCCCAAATCTCCTGCCAGTCTGGATCATTTATTGAGCGGCCTAGGTCTCTTTCCCAGGCCTGTTTAGCAGACAGGAAATGAGGGGCTGAGCCATAGTTAAGAACCTTATAAAAGGAACTGATGGATTTTCCAGACTGCAGGGAGGACAAAGCATCCTCCACTGCAGACCTAGTAGGGTCCAACAATAGGGTGGTGTCATTAATTATAAAGTGCCTCAGTTGCAGGTATCTAAAGAGTTCCACCTTTTGAAGGCCAAAACATTGTTGAAGCTGCTGAAAGGAAAGAAGGGTCCGGCCTCTAAACAAATCACCCAAGCTAACCAGCCCCAAATTAGACCAGACCACAAAACCCTGGTCCAGACATCCAGGCAAGAAGTAAGGGCCATTCATAACAGGAGCCAGGGAGGATCTCAAATGGGCCCGACCCTCCAAAGCACGGATAGACCTCCAGGCATTGACAGAGCATAGAGCAATAGGATTGTTGGAGAGTTTTTTGACTTCACTGATCTCTTTAACAAATAACAAATTAAACAGGGGACATTTGGACTGAGAGGATTCAATATCAAGCCAGATCGAGGTAGAGTCACATCTGAGCCAGTCTGCGATCCCTGTAAAATGAATAGCAAGTTGGTAAAGTCGCAGATTGGGTAAATCAACACCTCCATCTCAACTGGACATCTGGACTGTGGCCATTTGAGGTCTGGGCCTTCTTTTGCTCCATATCAAAGCACTTAACCAACCCTCCAAAACCTTAATAACCTTGTTAGATAACAAGATGGGGATCATTTGCAGAGGATATAGCAGTCTGGGCACAATATTCATTTTGATCAGGGCCACTCTGCCAAGCCATGAAATAGGGAGGGGGGCTCAGCGCTCCAGATCAGCCTTAATTGAATCGAAAAGAGGGACAAAGTTGAGCTTGAACGGCTGATGATAAGAGGGAGAAACCCATATCCTCAAATAAGTAAACCAGTAGGAAATGGAAAGGGAACAGTTGTAAACGGAACTGTCAACAATGAACCCAGGGGCATGGCCTCTTACTTGGCAAAGCCTGAAAATGCACCGAAAGATGAAATTACTTCAACAAGACGGGGAGAGGGAGGTTTCAGGTCACCAACACATCATCTGCATATGAAGAGATTTTATGTATCTTCTCTTTAACACGAATACCAGAAATTAAAACATCCTGTCTTACAGCCTGGGCCAGCGGTTCTATGGCTATGTCAAAGAGTAGAGGACTAAGAGGATCGCCCTGCCTATTTCCACGGTGGAGAGCTAAATTGCTGGTGCGCATCCCGTTAGTTATAACCGCTGCGACTGGGGAGTTATAGAGAACTTTCACCCAATTTACAAAGATTTCACCCAATCCAAATTCCTCTAAGGCAAAAAATAGATACGACCATTCAACGCGATCAAACGCTTTTTCTGCATCAAGAGAGAGTACAACGAATGGCTCATCAGAATTTTGTGAAAGATGAATAACATTGAGAAGTCTCCTCATGTTATCAGAGGATTAACAAAACCTGTTTGATCCTCATTAATTATATAGGGGAGTACCTTCTCGAGTCACAGGGCTAATATCTTAGAGAGTAACTTCAAGTCTGAGTTCAGCAAGGCAAAGGGCCTATATGAAGTACATTTATCAGGGGGTTTGCCTTTTTTAAGAATAACAGAAATATTGGCCTCTCTGAGGGACTGGGGCAGGATGCCATTAAGAGTGGATCCAGAAGGACTGTCTGAAACTGTTTGTAAAACTCGCAGTTAAATACATCCCTACCTGGAGCTTTACCTGATGGCATGACGTTCAAGGCAAACAAGGCTTCTTCTCTTGTAATAGGAGCATTAAGTAGAATTTTTTGGGCCCCTGTAATCTTAGGGATGTTCAAACCTAGAAAAGAAATCCTTCATGAGGCTGGAAGCGTCACCAGGCTGCTCAGATTTATATAGAGTAAAATGGCGCAAACTCCTCATTGATAGCCCTTGTATCAAATAATTTAGCTCCCTCTTTATTGGTAACAGAAGCAATGGCAAGAGAATCGGCCCTTCTTTTTACAAGGTTGGCAAGATATCTACCTGGTTTGTCGCCAAATTCGTACATCCTCTGCTTGGCAAATTTAAGAGTATGCTCAGAATTCTGCATCATAAAAGTATTTAGAGCTGTGTGAGTGGCAGCGAGGTCCTTTAGTAAAAGCGGCGTAGGAGATGCAATATGACATTTCTCTAGCTCGGTCAGCTTGGTTTTGAGGGCTAAATACTGTTCATTCCTTTGTCGCTTCCTAAAGGCGACAAAAGAGATGATCAGACCCGGGAAAAGGCTTTGCACGTTTCCCAGAGGATAGAGGGGTTGTCTAAGAATGGGGAGTTGATTGAATAGAAGATCCTGAATTCCGAATTAAAATGTGAAATAAATTTTTCATCTCTAAGTAGGGACGAGCGAAATCTCCAGCATCCAGACAGATCCCTAACATCTGGCAGGGAATAAGATAAATACAGGGGAGCGTGGTCCAATAAAATAATGTTACCAAACCCCCCAGCGAGAGACTGGGGGATTTTGGAAGCGGGGATGGACCAATAGTCGATTCTGGTGTAACTTTTATGGGGCGGGGAGAAAAATGTAAATCCTAAGTCGGTAGGGTGTCGCTGCCTACAAACATCACATAAACTGAACTCGGAGCATAACGAAGTGAGCATTCTGGCCTGGCTCAAGGGAGGGGAACTACTACTGAGCAGTGCTGATTTTCTATCACTGGAAAATAACTAAAAATGCTAGTAACATTTCAGTGTTAGAAAAATAACACTGCTAATGTTAGTCATTGTTAATCTTTAACACTGACTAGGTTACTATTAGAAATCTAACACTGTCAAAAGTGTTAATCTAACACTCAAAAGAGTTGACACATATAGACACTTTCTAGTGTCAATTTAACACTGGAGATTTTGCAGTGTAGTTGTAACAACACACATATTAAAACAAAAACAAAAACAAAAAAACCTTAGGCTTATCGTGCTGGAGCTAGACATTCCAAGTGAAGAGCACCTGTTCATAAACTGAGCGCCCAAGCCGCTTGGCTGATTCGGCGTGCAGGGAACAGTCAGAACCAAACCAGGACCCGGATGCAGTCAATGATTTAATAATAACGGGTGGAAGAAGAAGAAGCAAGCGTCGACACGTCACGTCTCAAAACCCATCTATTCAAAATTGCATACACCTGATTCTGTCTTAGTCCATTTTTACATTGCTCAGCTTTTATACTTTCATGCTTTTTTTTCTCTTATGTCTACATTTTATTTTGCCATGTTTTATTATATTGTATTGTTGCTGTTGTTCTTGTGCTATTGTAAGGTGACCTTGAGGGTCTTAAAGGCGCCTATAAATAAAATGTATTATTATTATTATTATAAAAAAAGATCTTTATAAATTTCTCACATGGATCCAATTTTTATTTCATATAATAATCATATTAATCATTTGCGTGGTAAAGATTTTCTTGGTTCATTTGTGCCCTAAAAAATATTTTTAGTTCTCTGTGTCATGACAGGGTACGCCAGTGTGTTTTGTAAATGGACCCAAAAGCAGACACAGCAGGAGACGGAACTTTAACAAAATGGACTTTAAACAAAAGGGAGCCTTTATTTTGGCTGATGGCAGGAGTAAACAACAAAAGCTAACGTCACGGCTGCAACGGCAGTCGTGTGGTGTGTGGGAGAAAAGGACCCAAAATGCAGGAACTGGCTTGCTGCGAGTGAGCGTTTTATTTACAATGGGTGAAATTTAACAGGCCAGGTGATAAATTAATAATAATAATAATAATAATAATAATAATAATAATAATAATAATAATAATAATTAATAATAATAAACCAAACCAAAATCACAGAGTCCATGGACTCAGGACCATGACAGCTAAAGTGAAACAGGTATGACAACTAAACCGGAAAACTAATTATGAAAACTGTGAAGACTGTGAAAACTAAGAGAACTATGATGTGGGATAAACAGATGACCTGACAATGAACAAAGGAAGACAGAGGACTTAAATATACCGTGACACTCTGGCTGTAACAACAATTTCTGAGCCATGTTTGTGGCTTATGTTTCCTATACTGGTGCTAAACTTGTGATGTTTTACGATAAAAAAGTAATAGATAAACTTTATAAAACAAAAGAAGTTGAGTCCTCACATTGAGTATTTAGAGGCGTTCCCAACGTATTATTTAATAACAATCAGATTTTCTTGAAAAACAGCAGAAATTAACAGAACTAAACTAATTTTTCACAGCAGTGTGCAAACAGTGATTCTTGCTAGTTTAGTTTTATGTTTACTTTTATGTCTATGTTTAGTTTTTTATGGTCGAGACAGGAAACGAAGGCCGGAGCGGTCCCTCGGACCCTCCAGCGGAGACATGAGACGAAGGCCAGAGCGGTCCCTCGGACCCTCCAGCGGAGACACGAGACGAAGGCCGGAGCGGTCCCTCGGACCCTCCAGCGGAGACACGAGACGAAGGCTGGACGGATCCCTCAGACCCTCCAGCGGAGACAGGAGACGAAGGCCGGAGCGGTCCCTCGGACCCTCCAGCAGAGACAGGAGACGAAGGCCGGAGCGGTCCCTCGGACCCTCCAGCGGAGACACGAGACGAAGGCTGGACGGGCCCCTTGGACCCTCCAGCAGAAGCCATCACAAAGCCAGCAGGCACGGAGTCCTCTGGCAGACACGAAGGCAATGGGTGCTGTCCTGAGCACTGGCTCTGCCCAGACAGCGCTGACACGGAGTAGTTCTCTGAGGGCTGCTTAATCTTCAGGGGTCCAGAAACAGCTGGGGACTGACACCTAGCTTCTGGGGAGGCCCTGGAGTGCATAACTGTGCCTAAAGCAGCTAAAGCGTGAGAAACTCTCTGGGTGGAAATTAGATTTTCTCCCTGCATGGAGTGAATGAGTGAAAGCGGTGACACCGGAGCCTGAGCTACGGGTAGCGGTGACACTGGAGCCTGAGCTACGGGTAGCGGTGACACCGGAGGCACTGGAGCCTGAACTACAGGTGACACTGGAGGCACTGGAGACTGAACTGAAGGTGGCTGCTGGGCAGCTAACTGAGCTGAAGGCGGCTGCTGGGCAGCTAACTGGGCTGAAGGCGGCTGCTGGGCAGCTAACTGGGCTGAAGGCGGCTGCTGGGCAGCTAACTGGGCTGAAGGTGGCTGCTGGGCAGCTGAATAGCTGTTCACTTTAGTATCTGCCACACAAAACGCTGCCCCGGAATAAACAGTACCACAGTCCGAAAGAGAAACAGAGTCCTCACTCACCACAGCCGGCGATTCAGAAGTCCGAACGTCCGGGTGTGGGGTGGCGCGCCGGTGGTGCGATCGTCGTTTCCTCCCCGCAGACGGCTCCGACGGGCCGGGCAAAACCACATCCGGCGGGTCGGGCAGCGAGGCAGTCGTGGCTGAGAGAAGGTGTGGTGTGTTCCGGAGAAAGGCCTGCATGGTCGGGGGAAGCGAACCAAGCACCCACGGAAGGCCGGAAAAGAGCCGTTGTAGCCGGCATTCGACGGTGCGGCGAAGCTCTTCCAGAGGGCCTTCTAACCACAGCCCGAGGAGAATCTCCACATTGTAGATAATGTCGTCCCGGAGCTCCTCGGACGGGTTTAATGCCGCTGGGTCCATAGAGGCTGGTTCGTACTGTCATGTCCGGTGTGGCAGACGTGTGGAGTAGCAGATAGGACCCAAAATGCGGCAGCTCTGGTGCAGGTGAGTTTATTTAGCAATGTAAATACAAACAGAGATGGCGAGGGTGAGCTTAAAACTAAGAAAACCTAAACTGGGAACAACTAAGGAAAACGAACCTGAAACCTTGAGATAAGAACAGGAGGGGAACACACCTGGAAGACATCACAGCTGACGAGGCAGGGGAAATGTAAACAGGACACACTGACATCAGACCAAGGCCGTTTCTCAATTCTCAAGTACGCGAGTACTCGCATTCTCGGCGAGTACGTACTGGCCGAGAACGCAAGGGAGTATGGACTCGCCGAGAACGCGAGCACGGACTCGTGATTTGTACAATTGGAACACCAGCGTACTTGATGATGTCACAGGTCCGGAGTTTTTACTGCCGTCCCCTCTTAATTTAACTGTGAGTAATATGTTATGAAGCTTAACTTTAATCACAGCCAAACCGGTTTACTCAGGAACAAATAAAACACTCAAATAAACCAAACATTAACATTTAGAAGTGATCTAAGTGACTTATATATCATTGTTAACCTCAGTAGTGAAACCTCTATTAACAAAAATAGTGTACATGTACATACGTGTACATACCTTAATAAAAACAAGCAGGTGAGATGTTAGAACGCTTTTATTTTTATTTTAGTGGACACTCAATACAATATACAGCTGCTGGGGTTTCTTTAACCTGAGTAGCGAAAAGACCGCGGGCGGGGGGGGGGTTGAAAACGATGTTCCGGGAGTCCGCTGTTCTCGCTGGCTCTAATAATCCTCGACCTCGCTGTCTGCTATGGAGCTGGCGGGTCACAGACGTCTCCGAAAACGTTGGAGCGCGTTTGGAAATATATGATATCTTGATAAATCGAGCAGATATTTGAAGTTTACACAGCTACATTTTCGCTTGAAAATAACTTGAAAGTTTATTTTGTGACCCAGAAAGAGTAATATTTAAAAGTTTTTAGCCCCGCTCGTCCGCCATTGCCGCGTTTGAGTTTTGGACGAAATGCATTCTGGGATATTTAGCTGTACCAAGTCCACACATGTCACCACCGATGCATGCTCGATAAAACGGGCGGAGCGAGAACACATCCGGGACTTTTTCGCGTTCTCGGCTTGATGCGTACTTCGAATTGGAACAGTACTTGGTCTCCGACTGATGACGTATCACGAGTACATGAGAACGCAAGTACGCACAAGTACGCATATTGAGAAAGGCCCCAAGACCGTCAAAGTAAAACAGGAAACACATACACGTAATGACACAGACACAGAGACGCAGACTAAACACAGAGACCTACTATGCTAAAGGGGATACACAAGCAGGGATGACACCAAAAAGAGGGAACACAACAAAACCCTGGGAAACTCAAAACAGTCATAAAACAAAACTATCAAAAGTAAAAGTACACAACCAAAAACACTGGGTCACTGACCCAGGACCATGACAAGTTCAGAGGTGCGTTTAACAGTTTGTTGTTTAAAAAGTCAAAATATATCAGCAGGTTATGACATGGAAAATGGAAAAGACAGTTTTTATTGATATTTACATTTACATGATCTGTGCCACTTTGTTTATTATGTTGATTGTTTTCATGAATGGTAGGATGTTCTGTCGCAGTGAGTTATGGGACAGCATTTTCTATTGTCTTTTCAAAAGGATGGTATAGTGTATCCTATGCTAAAGGAAGCAATCTTTCCAAGCATCGAAGAACATTTCTTAATGAATTTAGAGATTTGGAACAGCTCTTATTATGGCTCCCAAGCAAAATGGACTATTGGAACACACCCATTGTTGAAGTCTTCCTTTGTCCTTTGTCATAGCCTCCCTCATAGCTGCATGCTCCGCTGTTTTCTTTTTCATGTTTCCAGTTTTGCACCTGCCCTGTTCATGTTTTACTGTGAGATTTTAAATTTTGTTTCTATCTTCCATATTCTCCATTTAGTTCCTAATTTCTACCAGACACACAGCTTTACATGACAGGAGGTAAGGGCAAGCTGAGAGAAAGTCATGCATTGCAGCAATTCAGATCCAGGTCTCTACATTAACCTTATGTCATATGGATCGCCTGCTTTAACCAGTGAGCTAAACTGGTACTTATATCTAAGGTGGAGGCTTCAGCGTGATTTAATTTCATACACAGGATCCTGAAGTCTAACTCAGATTCTCAGACAGTGATCTCCACCACCATCATCAAAGGGTTACAGTAAAGTAAAAGGCTTTTTCCTACTTCTGTTTTCGTTTTTCCTATTTCCGTTGTATTTTTTGTGGTTTTTTCAGCGTTTTTCTTATTGCTGGTGTTTTTTAAGTTGCAGTCCGTTTGGCCTCTTAGGGCCACTGTAGTTTCCCCCTCACTGTGTCTTGCGTCCTCATTTTATGTTATAGCATAATTTTACTTTCTTCATTCACTGTCATGCCTAGAGTTAAGCTCCCTCCTTTCTAACAGATGTGATCTTGACTCATTTCCTCCTAATTAAACTTGTTCTCTTCTTGAGTGCTTGGATCAGCCTCCTAGCTTAGTTTTTTTATACCACTTGAGCTGTTTGACACAAGACTTGTGCTCAGTGGATGATGCTGGAATTATTAGTAGAAGAAGTAGTAGTAGTAGTTAAGTCAATAGTGGTAGTATTATTCAGGTCAGTGAATGGTTATTAAATTGGTGTTTGTTGGTGTGTCTGCTTCAGAGGACATTGTACTGACTCCTGTTGTGGAGGGGGCTGGGATCACTGTTGGCTTGGGTGTGGTAAGGATGAAACTTGACTCAGGTGGTGTTCAGATGAGACATCCAGTCCATTTCACAGAAAACTATAGAAAACGTGTTATGCACACAAAGAGCTAACAAGAACAGAATTTGTTTTAAAAAAGATCTAAAAAGGTGATCGCCAGTATGAATTGTTTTACATGGAGCTCTTCTGAATCTTTTTCTGTTAGTTTTCATCAATTGGGATCTGCACCTCCTTAGGAGCAAATAAATAAATAAGATAGGGGCTGTATTAATTCTTTTTTTTTTTTTTACATTACACTGATTTGGCACTTCTTTATAGAAACAATGCTTTGTAACTACAGGGATGCGCTGAGTCTGATTACATGGCGTCAGAAGAGAATGTTCCTTGCCACACTGGTTCACCTGATTGTTATCTGAGAGAAGTTTCCCTCTCTGTATGTTTGCGGACAGAGCCTGTCAGTTTATACAGGATGCTGCTGGGCCACCCTGTTTTACTGCTGTCTTTGTTGTTTGAATAGCTTCCCATGTAACACGGGAAACTTTTTAATGTTGACGAAACAATACACAAAACCCCAGATGACATTAAATACGCATCACCAGAAAATGACATTCAAAGCTTTCCTTGACTTTAGCATCAAATGACAGCACCCAGGAGGACTATTCAGGGGCAGACCAGCAACTACACTTCTCTGAATTTTGCAGTTTGACTGTAAAGAAGATGTGACCCCGATTAATGTCAGTATATTTGTGTATTTATGAGGTGCAGCATATATCTCATTCTTGAAATATTCATAAGAGTTATCTGTGCTCTGCCTCAGATATGACACTGATGACTGGACATCAAAATCAATCACAGCCAAAAAAAGAGACGATTGTAGTAAACCTATTTATGAAGAATTACAATACTACAGTCATAATATAAACAAACTGTCATGGAGAGCTTTGGCAGGCGGGATGAGGCTGGACCTAAATGCAGGACTCAAAACACAAAGGGGTGAACTAAAGGAGGCAGCTTTATTGCACTGTTACAAAAACACTTGATGCAAGACAATATAACTAACAAGAAACTGAAAACTAAGAGACTAGAAAACTAAGTGCTACGAGGGACACAAGGAGCACAGAGAGAGACACGTAGCAACATGGGACAACACAACAACAAGTGGAGGAAGACAGACGACTAAATACCCAGAGGATAACAAGGGGATTGGAAACAGGAGGGAACACAGCTGGATATAATGAGACAGGGAGAAAGCAAAACTGAACATAGTGAACACAGGATACAGGCATATGAAAAATAAGATAGGAAACGCAAAAATAGACTCAGACTCAAGACACATGACCTTGATACAGTGACTGGGGTTACATGAGTAAACATTTGTTTATCAAAGATAAAAGAGATGTCAACAATCACATCCAGATTTTTAAAAGATTGATGGATACATGTCTCTACATGGCCAAAAGAGGCGCATAGTCTTTCAGCTGGTCAGCACAACCTAGCATAGCGATCTTGATTTTGATTTCATTAAGATGAAGAAAATTGTTCAACCACTTTTTTTTAGGTCAATAAAGGGATTTTAACAAAACCCGCAATAAACTGGAACCATTAGATTTCATAAGAGAATAAATCTAGATGTCATCACAAAAAAGATGAAAGGACAGGTTCTATTGCCTAAAAATGACCCCAATGGTCACAAAAAGGAGAAAATTCACGTTTCTACAGAGAAGGCTGTGTCCATCGAATACGATTGAAAGCAATCAAAAGCTGAAAGTCACACAGTTCAAGACTAGGTAAATGCCTAGAATGAGTAGCAGTGTCAAAATGTGCTGTTAAGTACTGAAGTAGTGTTTCCTGAATCAACATACTATGAGCCTCAGTTTTTGACCCAGTTTTTTTGTTTTGCACTTTTGGTTATAGTTTGAGTTTTGCTGTTGTTTTAGTTTTCTGGTTTCTCATTACAGTGGAAATGCCTTTGTGTTTAGTCCTGTTGTTGTTTGGTTTTCTGTCTGTTTAGTATTGATACTCTCAGGCCTTCTTAATTTTAGGAATCTGGCCTCTGTTCATGGCCATTTTGTTTGTATTTAATTCTTTGTTTCAGCTGTCATTTTCCGGCTGGACCTAAATGGCTTTGTTTGTGATTCTGTATTTTGGGCTCAGCTCCCCTCAGCTCTAGTTTAGGGTGTAGCAACAGCTGAGATAGGGAATAAAACATTCTGTGCCTGGGACCTGGTTTTAGCTGATGTGGGCACAGAGGCAGCTGTGCGCCTAGCAGCCCTCATCCTAGACATGGGGGCCCAAGCAGGGGAATGAAGGTGGATTGTTGTGGCAACAAACACCTTTATCAATATGGGCAGGGAATCTAATAGCCAGGGAAGGCC
This sequence comes from Pelmatolapia mariae, assembly GCF_036321145.2. Taxonomy (NCBI): domain Eukaryota; kingdom Metazoa; phylum Chordata; class Actinopteri; order Cichliformes; family Cichlidae; genus Pelmatolapia; species Pelmatolapia mariae. The sequence continues at coordinate 64,966,571 of NC_086236.1, forward strand.
GGAAACCAATCTGTGTAGTTTTTGAGCTACTGCCTCTTTATAATCCTATCAGGGCCCAGTCAGCCATTCCTTACACAACACTACCACAGTATTAATAATGTCCTCCTTTTCCTCTTCTGTGGGGTTTGAGGCTCCTGGAAAAATGAAAACCAAACAGCTTGTTTGCAGTTATTTCACTGTCACACCATACTGTTTAAACTTAAAATGTGATGCAACAGCAGTTTCAGTACTATGGCAAGATCTACAACCAGACTGAAATTTTTCATAAATATAAAGCTAAGATAAAAAAAAAAAAAGGTTCTTAGTTGATTTAAAACTTTAGATGAAGTGACAAAACCATATACCAAAATATATCTCCAAGAGCAAGGAGTTAAATTATAAATTGCAGTGGCCCCGGCACTAATCCCTGAGAAACACCATGTGTAACATAGGGTAATGGACAGCAGACAGTCTTACCTTGAACAAATTGTCAGAGAGATATATTAAGCCAGTTGTTCTAACAGAAGAGAATGAGAGATGGTGTCAAAAGCAGGGAGTATGACTAAGACAGTGAGAAGGCCAGCATCAGATGAGAGGAAGAGGTTATTGGTGATTTTAATAAAAGCTGATTAAGCATTGTGTCTTGAATAGAAAACGGTCTGAAATGGCTCATATCGGTTAACATTAATTAAGTATGACTGGTGTTGAGATTATACTGTGGATGCTGGAATTTTAGACCTACATGAAAATTGAGGGTTGGAAATGAGCCTAACATTGTAAGGGTTGCTGGAATTTAGACCAGTTTTTTTTTAAGAATAGGGGGTGATAGAGGTTATTTTAAGAGATACATGAACAGCAGCAGTGGAAAGAGAGGAATTAATTATGGCACTTGTGTCTTGTTGCATGTTAATCATCCAGGTAAGGAAATCCCAAAAAGTGGATTCTGTTGTATGTCATTTGGACATAACATTTGCAGTGGGATAAATATTTCGTCACTCATCCAAGTGACTTCTTCAGTCTCAGCTGACTGCAGATTTCCCCAGCTTTATAAACATTTGCATAATGACCGAAAGTAGCACAACTGATTAACAGTGGGTGCTAGTTTAAGCTGTAGTTCAGGCGTGCACCTGGGGGAAACTTTGTAGCATTTTAAGGTGAAAGTTGAGTGCATATGATAAGTATGGAGTTAGGCCCTAACCATATTAGAAATGCAGTATCTAGCCAGCTGCAGAGGTGGGAGCCTTCAGCTTTCAGGCCTCTCTTCTGTGGAAGAGGGTCAGATTTTAGTTTGGGAACACACACTCTCTCTGTTTTTAAGATTGGGCTTAAAACTTTCCTTTTACTCAAAGCATATAGTTAGTTAGGGTTGGATCAGTTGACCCTGACCCTCCCTTAGTTATGCTGCAATAGGGCTAGGCTGCTAGGGGATTCCCATGTTTTATTTCAGTCACCTTTCTCATTCACCTTGTGTCTAAACAGCTCTCTGCATTTAATTATTAGGTATTATAAATCTCTTCCACAGTGTGCCTTTGTCATGTAGGGCCTTCACCTTACAATATAAAGTGCTGTGAGCAGGGCTGGACTGGGACAAAAAAATCAGCCCGGGCATTTTGACTAGAGACCGGCCCACCAGGTATTATAGGAAAAACCATAAAGCCTTTGAATGAAAACAAATGTCGTTGTGACAGTGATGTACACTGTGTTGTTGGTATATATGTATCAATCTAATAAACTTAAACCTACACCATCCTCCATATTCTGGTATTCTAAACAGTACTTAGCCGAAACCCAAAGACTGCTTGGTTGAGTTAACCTCCTGAACTATCTATGGTGGAAATCTGAAATTAAGACAGAGAAGACTAGAGGTGAGACATGACCATTACTGAATATTAAAAATAATAAATGACAGATTTAGTGATATTTTCATAAACTATTTATTTGCCACATCAATAAACAGCATGGCAGGGCAAAATATTTTTTCTAACATGGCAACCTTTAAAAAGTGAAAGGAGGCAGAAAGACAGGTGAGAAAGAATAAAACTTAATTGACTTTTTGATGGCATTTTATACACAGTACTGGTACAGTATCTAGAAAATATGTATGAATATATGTATAAATAAATATGGGAAAATACTGGCATCATATACAGTACTTACTTCTGAAGAAATTATGTTGGGACCCTGAAAAAAAAAAAACTTGTCAAATTATTTGACATCAGATGAAAACTTTGGTTGTAAGATTCAGATAATTATTTGTTAAAAGCTAGAAATTTTAAATGAGAATAAGAAAGAAACGTATCTTTTATGTCCCCCTTTCCCTGTTAATACCGTACCTGCCCCCCTGGCAAAACTTTGCTAGACCCGCCCCTGCACAGTTACCAGCTATTTGTCTCTCAGAAACAGTTCATAACTTCCCTTCAACTCATTCATGTCACCTAAAAGGTAAACCTGTTTCTCCATCACCTGTTCAGCTCTGATGATCCAGTAACGCGACCTCCGCTAGTTTCCTCTTTCTGGCGCAAAGTGGGAGATAAACAAGCAAGAGAGACGGGACTTGCGGCAGAAACACCGATCAGCATGTATTTCATACACAAAAGCCCACATGCCAAAATACTCATGATCGGAGCATGACGTTTAAACCTTTTCTTGACTTGAATATCAAATAACATAACCCAGAGGGATTGTTCACGGGCAGATCAGGAAACATGACCCTGATAAACTTTAGTATATTTGTCTATTAGAAAGCTGTAGAGACATCTCCTTGAAAGATTCATAAGAGTGGAAGATATAGGTCACAATAGGACACCAAAATCAAATCCATTCAATCTTGAGTCCATGTGACTATTAATTCAGAATTTGGGGAAATTCCCAGTTACAGCTGTTGTCTATGCAGAGGAACAAACATATCAGGTATATTATTCTCTTTCTGGGGCAAAGTTTTCCAGTCTAACACAGATTGCAGAAGGGGTTGGTCTAAGTAGTTTGCCGTGGATATTTTTGCTGTGTCACTACCTAAACACACTGAATGACAGCACAAGTTTCCAGGAAGTCTGAAACACAAGGGACACAATAACAATGATATTTTGTTTCAGAAGAACCAGCTCCAATCACTCAATGTCCACCTAAACAATAGCCTTGTCACGGTGTGATGAAATCGGGGTCTTAAGTGTCTTTAAAAATGTTTACTCAACTATTTACCTCTGCAACAATATGCTGCACCTGGGAGTCAATTGTATTGCAGTCAAATCAAATGTAAATATTTGGCACAAGGTTATAAAAAGTGAGTCATGCCTTAAGGCAGCCTGTTTTGTTAATATTAGTTTTAGTGTCACTCCCACCCCCACTGTTTCGAAACCATGTCAGCATACGAGCTGATATCTGCTCAGTCTTCTCAGAAACTGTGAGGTGCATTTCTGAAATATTCCCCATTTGCGCTTATGCTTCCAAAATTTCTGAAAAAGAATTATCTTCTTGCATTCACAGTCACATCAGCAGTGAGACTGATACAGACAACTCAAGACAGAACAGAAAGAGAGAGACCAAAAGTACCAGCAAAACTTGCCTCGCTTAGCTCGAGCTACCAAGTGAAAACAAAGATAAATGTAGCTACTTTTTATAAAGTCGCAAGTAATTTCAAAAGTAGTTTTTCAAACACATCCACAAATGTCTATTATTTTAACTATTTTTATGGTTTGGATCACAATCCATCGGCCTATAAAACATGCTTAGCAAAGTGATATTTAATAATAATAATAATAATAATAATAATGTAATACTGTATACTTTATTGATCCCCGTGGGGAAATTCCACTCTGCATTTAACCCATTCACTCAGTGAAACAGAACTGGAATGAACTGGAAATTAAAAATGTATATGAAATGTCTTCATTCATTTTATTTTATGAATAAAATAGTGGATCTGTACATGATATTCTTCTCAAGTTCTCTGCTTGTTTCATGTTGTGAAACGTCTTTGTAACCAGACTTGCAAACCACACTGTTGTTACAATGATAGCCAAAGTGTAAAAAAAGGTATGGATCAGGTGGCCATCAAATGAAACCTTATTTAGACTAACCCCACCATAATCCATAATTTAAGCCACTGAGGTCACCTGAGGTTAGGTGTACATGTAGGTTAAATGGTAAATGGCCTGCATTTGTATAGCGCTTTACTTAGTCCCTAAGGACCCCAAAGCGCTTTACACTACATTCAGTCATCCACCCATTCACACACTGGTGATGGCAAGCTACATTGTAGCCACAGCTGCCCTGGGGCGCACTGACAGAGGCGAGGCTGCCGGACACTGGCGCCACCGGGCCCTCTGACCACCACCAGTAGGCAAACATGGGGTTAGTATCTTGCCCAAGGATATTTGGCATGCAGCCAGGAGGCAGCCTGGGATCAAAACACCGACCTTCTGATTAGTGGCTGACCTGCTCTGCCACCTGAGCCACCCCACTAGTTAGGTGGGAAGGGATGGTTTTTAATCTGCCAACGTTAACAGAATATATGTGTTAAATGTGATTTTTACCATTTGGTCCAAAATACTCACAAAGAGCTTTTCTTTCTAAATAACTCACATTATTCCAGTTTTATTTCATATGAGAATCATTTTAATAGTTTTCATAGTGAGTGACTGCTTGGTTCGTTTGTTAATAAAAGATATTTTTTAGTCATTTGGTTGCAACAACGTTTTACGAAGCATGGTTTGTCATGTGATGTTTTTGAATAAATAGGAAGTAATAGGCAAGCTTTATAAGATTGAAGCTGTTGCGTTTTGGATTTAAGCACACACTCACATAGAGATGATGCAAAGCAATATTTATTGAAAGACATACCAGATGTAAAGTGCTGAGTTTTAGGTTTTTGAAAAAAACAAACAAACATTTTTTTCATAGGATTCTGAGGGCTGATTACATCACTTGGCATTACCATTAAAACATGCAGATACAAGCTGTTATTGAAAGACCAGTGCACCAAACAAAGAAAACACTGCTGCACTGTAGAAAATGGAGCATGCAGTTCCTCAATCACAGCTCAGTGGAGATGGATCTGGTGAAGAAACTGACGTGATCCTGCAAGTAGAAACCGTGATCTCACAGCCGTTTAGTTACATTCTTTGAAGAAATTCCCTGTGCGACGACATGACTCTGAGGCTCTGTCCATGATGTCCCTGTTTGATTAGAACAAAAGGAAGTAATTAGACAACACTATTTTGTTGTATTTCTCTATTTTAGTATCTTTAAATTAAGTTGTTTGTTTTAAATACACTTTATGGACAAAGGACATGAAAGCTGGGAGAAAGACATGCAATAATTGATCCTGGGACAGATTCAAACCCAGGCCATATTGCACATGAATTACATGCTCGAAACAGTGAGCTAAACCTGCACACATGAGTTTTCAGTGTGATCAATTTCATACACAGAAACGTATCGTGATTCCTTTCATAAAGCCTAACCAACATCTCTGGGAGAATTCTCTACTTCCATCATCAAATCAAGGAATATTGTGGGAACAATGGTGTTCAGTCCATAGAGCAAAGTTAAGGATGGAATGAAACGGAGCACTGAAGCTGTACTGGTAACACATGATGGCACTGTTTTACAGTACATTTACAATGCATGCACCACATATAAGTTTCAGACCTGATAAAATGTGACCTGTATGCAAGGGCGTAGATTTGGTTCTGGCATTGGTGGGGACGGATGATTCAACCACCGAACCCTGCCCTGATTCTTTTTTCCCTTTTTGTCTTTGCTTCTTGATAAAAAAAGAAGGAGAAATATGCTTGCCTACATATGCTATTCTACATGCTTTTAAACCATTTAAAATCACAATTCATAGTTTTATATGTGAATTATATAATGTTAAATTACTATTAAACAAATGTATTTTAGGCTTTAGTTTACTTCAGCCATATTCCAGACAAATCAGGTATCATACAAAGATAAAAATAGAGTCATGACAATAAAAGAATATGACTTTAAGGACTTAACAACATTAGTTCAGTTATAGTACACCAACATCTCTGATACATTAGCACTAAGGGAACACTGAATGACCTGGTGGTTTTTGTCCATAAAACTACTCATCTAAGATTACCACAAAGTAAAAGATCTCTCAGCAAAATTATGCAACATTTTAGGCACACTATACAAACATTACTGATGAGGCACTCATATGGATATTGGTGGGGACATGTCCCTTCCGTCCATGCCAAATCTACGCCCTTGCCTGTATGTGTTGTGCTTTCCAGAAACTTACCTCCAGTAACCAGTCTGGATAACACAAGCAATGTCATCAGTTATGTCATCGTCAGTGAAGGCTGCAAGGAAAAAAATAATCAATTTTTAATATGCAATAATTTTTAAAAACAACACTTAAATAAGTAATGTCAATTTGCTTCTGCAACAATGACTCACCTTTACAGGAGGCATGGCACATATTTTTGGATGGGCATAATCCCGAATCACAGAACTTTCTGTCAGACAGCTGGAAGAGTCCGTAAAGGCCTTTGGATTTGTCATCCTCCTCACTGCTTGTTTCATCCTCGCTGTCATCACGCTCCTCCCCACTAAACTTGTTCTTCTCATGTCTACCAGAGTGAGCGTGCCGCCTTTGTCTTTTTACACCACCTGTGCTGTTTGACCCAAAGGTGGAGTTCATTGCGATGATAGTTGAGTTAATAGTCGGAGGAGTCAGAGGAGCAGTGGTATTGGTCAGGTCAGTGGATGTTGAATTGGTGTTTGGTGGTGTGACTGCTCCATTGGTCATTTCATTGGCTCCTGTTGCGGCGGGGGCTGTTGGCTTTGGTGTGGCAGGGATGCACTTGCCAAACGACTTGACCAAGTCTGTGTTCAGATGAGACATCCTCTCCACTTCACAGATAACTGCAGCAAACAAGGAAGAAAGAAAAGATTAAAAAGGTGATAAGAGTCATCTTCCGTCAACCTCCAAAATACATAAAAAGACAATAGTGACAGAGAAAAATGAGCTACCTTCAAAATGTATGTGCCTTTAGTTTTACTTTAGGGACTATTGTTTTTCAGTCACTGGGACCATAAATTTTTATCTCATTGTATGCCAGACAAGTGAACAGACAAACTGGTCTAGGTTCTCCAGCATCCCTTCACAAGAGCGAAATGAACACTGAAGGAGCCTGAGAGAGACTGCTCTATCTTTTATATGAAGCTCTTTGTAGTTATTTCTTAAAAGCACACATTCTTTTTGTGTTAATCTGGCATTTTTGTTCTCCACATTACATGCTGCTATGCATGCACCACATTTAAGCTCACCTGTTGCCAAGACTCTTTCCCCCTGTGTCCCAGACAGATGGATCATTTTCCCAAGCTTGTCTCTGAGCTCACATTTGGAGACAATCCGGCTCTCAGAAAAGGTGGGCAGAACTGCCACAGCCACCACAACAAGCAACGCGAGCTTCATATCAGTACTTTCTGTCGGAAAAAGTGAAATGAAACGATTGTTGTGATGTCTTTTTAAATAAAATACATTTTCATTAAGTAAAAGAATTTTGCAAGACTTTGTTCTAAGGTCTATTTTTGTAAGAGAGGAGCTGAAAAATGGATGCCAAGATGCAAGATTTTGTTTTTAAGCTATGAAGGAGTATTTCTCTGGTTTAATTGCAGAACCTTTTCTTTATATGCAGAACCCATTCATTTAGTTATAGTCTACAGTGAAATTGCTGGTTAAAAAACAATATTGACAGAAAAAGTAAGGAAACAAATGTTTTTTACATAATATGACGAAAACATTGTGATTATAAATGTAGCAAATTCTTACTTACCACGTTGGGCCACTTGATCGACTGTTAAATGAAAGAAATTGCCGTCTCTGTATGTATGCGGATAGAGCCAGTGCATTTATACGTGATGGCTTTTAGCACTGGACAAGCCTGTTTCACTGCTGCCTTTGTTGTATGGGGAGTTTCCCTTGAGACACAGGAAATCTTTTAGTGATGATGAAAGAACACATAAATGTGGTTTTGATTATTGTTATGCAATTGATTATGGATTACATTATTGTACCTGGCCCATTTAACATTAAATCATCCAACACCTGACTTTCACTGCTTTCACTGACTTGAACATCAAGTCAACGCACCCAAAAGGATTATACAGGTGCAGATGAGGGAGTAGACTTCACTGAAATTTTTTTGTTTGATGTATTTGGGAGGTTCAAAATGTTTCTCGGAACAGAGTGGAACAGATCTGAAGTCACAATGATAAAAGGTGTGATCGCACAGCCATTTAGTTACATTCTTTAAGGAAATTCCATGTGTGAGGACATGAGTCTGAGGTGCTGCTCACTGGACAACAAAATCGGATCACTTCAGCCTTGAGTCCATGTGACTGCTGTCACCACGGTTATTTTTACTGTGTCACTGTTTATGCACACTGATTGACATCACAAGTTTCTAGGAATTCTCAGAGGCAAGGTACACAATCACAATGATCTTTAGTTTCAGAAGAACCAGTTTCATTCACTCAATGTCCACCTAAACAATAACCTAGTTTCTATGTGACAAAAAGAGGGGTCAGAAAATTCTAGCACCCGAGAGTCCATTTTACTGCATCAATCCATCCATTTTCTTCTGCCTATCCAATTCTGCTCAGTGGGCATGTTGGAGCACATCCCAGCTGCCATACAAAAAGAGGCAGGATACACCCTGGACAGGTCACCAGTCTCTTGCAGGGCTAACACAGAAAGACGTACAACCATTTTCACTCACGTTCACAATATTTTAATGCAGTCAGATAAATGTTAAATCTTTGGCACAAGGCTATAGAGAATGAGTTATGCCTTAAGGCACTCTGTTTTACTAAGATGAGTTTTATTTGCACCCCCATCCCCTCCCCACTGTTTCTAAACAGTCTAAGCATACAAGCTGATATCTGTTAAATCTTCTCACAAATTTCTCACAAAGTGCAAACATTCCCCATTAGGACTTGTGCTTCCGAAATGTCTGGCTGTAAATATCTTCACATTAGGAGAAACATCTGTTAGTCAAACCTTAACTTCATCTGGTTCACTACCACTATTACCTTTTTTCCACTAGTACCTACTAGGCTCAACTTGATTTGGGGGTTTTCCATTAGGTGGTAGTACTTGGTAGCAAGTATGTTTTTAGTACCTGCTTGGCCAGGATTCCAAACGAGTTGAGTCAGTCCGAAAATGTGACATCAAAAGATTCCATACCACAGTCTGAGTCTGACAAAAAGCTATAGACCAAGCAGCAGATATACTATTGCCTGAACATCCTCCATTGTTGTGTTGTGCTTGTGTTGCATACAAATGACATCATGGGACTTTAGGCCACATTGCTTTAATGACCCCATGGACATCGAGTTGGTACTCGGTCATAATGAAAAACGACTGAACCGGGCAGACTAGAGTGACTAGGTTCTAGTGGGAGTGAGGCATATGTGTAGAGGAGCTGCCTGAGTCATCTCTCCAATGAAAGATTGATAGAGAAAACTCAAGACAGAAGAGAAACAGTGAGACCAAGTAGAATTACTAAAAGTGAGTGAGGATAAACATAGCTACTTTTTATGAAGTGGGTGTCACGGTCTGCGGGAGGCAGACCGAATGGAGAATGAGTGGAGGACTCAAGTGCGGACACTGACGAGGAGACGGAATTAACTTTAATGAAAAACTAGCCTTTATTTGAGGCTGATAAGAGAGCATACAAAAATTAAGCAAACAGGCTTAGACCAAACTAAGAAAACTAGGAATAAACTATGACAAGACTAGAGAGACTGTGAAAGCTATGCACGCTGAAAATACTTTAAAACGTGAAGGGACACTATGAAGTCTAAAACTAGACATGGGGAAGGGAACACAGACGACACCACACTGAACACAGGAAGATGGAGGGCTTAAATACACACACATATAAGGTGATCAGGGGAAGTGGAGACACATGAGCAAACAGCTGACTGGAATGAACATAATGACGCCATAGTGGAAGTGATAACTAAGTACATAGAACATGGAAACAAGACTTCCAAAATAAACAGGAAACATTACGAGACGCAGGCATGACATGAATTTAACAAGCACCATAGAGACATAAAAAATGACAGGTAGACATGAAGCTAGGAGACTTAGAACAGGAGAGAAGACACAAAAGGATCTGCAAAGCAAAGGACTAACACAGCAATCTAGGCAACGTAACACTTAAGGTAAACTAAACTCAAACCAGAACACGAATGGAAAACAAAATACAATAATACTCAAACACTGGGTCACACGACCCAGTACTGTGACATCGGGGGACAGCCTCACAAATTTCAGAACACACCCAAACTATTTATGTGCTGTTTGGATTGTGTTCCATCTGCCTATAACGTGATACTTGGTGTTTTATATTTGATAGACTGAAAATGTAAATTTTACATGAAATGTCATTATTAATGTTATATATTATTAATGAAATAGTGGATTTGTACACAATGTGCTACTCAATTTATCTGCTTATTTACTGTGGTGAAATGTCTTTAAAACAAGTTGGGCAACCTATCTGGCATGTACCACGAGCCCGTTCTCACTCCCGAGGCGTAACATCCCGACGTTTTGTCATGTCCTGCTGCGTTCCTGAGGAACGCGAAAGGTGACCTTCCACGTTGTTATGGTACGCGGCGGTTTCCAGCCCTGTACTGCAGCCCTAAACTTAACCTTATCACTAAGCCTAACCATAACCTTATGCCTAACCTTAACCATAACCTTATGCCTAACCATAACCTTATTCCTAACCTTAACCATAACCGTATCCCTAAGCCTAAACCTAACCTTATCGCTAAACCTAACCATAACCTTATTCCTAAACCTAACCATAACCGTATACCTAAGCCTAAACCTAACCTTATCGCTAAACCTAACCATAACCTTATTCCTAACCTTAACCAGCACTTTAATGAGGTGAAATAGTGTTTTCTAAAGCGATTTTAAGGGAAAAAGCGAAGATGTGTAGATTGAGTCCAAACGGTTCTCATGTGTCCGCAGTTTTCCGATGTCGTGACGTAGGAACGCCTTGGGTGCCCAAAAACGTAATATGTTGACGATTTGTCACCTAGCGTAAAATGTTACGATTTGGGAGTGAGAACGGGTTGGTACCACACCTCCGGTACTATGACAGGTGGGAAGAGCAAGCCTGTTTGATTATAACCTAGGGAAACTTGACCTATGCTACTTCTTTTAATTCTTAATTATATTGGAGTGTGTCATGGGTGTTTTACTATTCACTGCTTATATTATTATATAAAAACGCTTTTGGCGTTTTCATATAATGGCGTTTTAAGGTAGCTGGGATAGGCTTCACTCCCCCCACGACCCTGGTAAGTGGAAGACAACGCATAGATAGATGATAAGGACTATTTTACTTTTCCTTGACATATGAAAAATTAAATACCTTCAAATGCCGTTCAACTCTTGATGATCAGCTTAATGATAACATCTATCACATCAATCTGCTAATGACCAAAAAAATTGAACGGGCGGTTGTTGCTGCACTATATACACTATTTTCCTCTTTATGATGAGTTTTGCCAGCTTGTCAGAAATTATATACCCCCCCTCCATATTATATATATGTGTGTATATATATATATATATATATATATATGTATATATAATATTATTATTTATATGCAGAGGAATCAGGAAGGAACAGAGAATCTTCCTTCTTTTTCATTATTATCACAAAAAGAAGAAAAAAAAAGAAGAACACAAAGGGAAAGTAAAGTAAGAATGCACAAAAAGAAAGTGAAAATTTTAAAACTTAAACCAAGAAACTGATGGTTTAATTCCCCCACAATTACGAGGAAGAAACACCTGAAAGGTTGGTTGTTCAATCCCTGGTTGCTGAAGTGTTCATGCCGAGGTATCCTTAAGCAAGATACTGAATGCTGATAAGTACATGAATGCCAGATAGAAAGTACTTAGTGAAAAAGTCACTATATGACAGTGAGTGCTCAGTCAAAGTAGAAAAGGATTTTAAAAGAACTAGGCTATTTACTATAATTACTACTATAGGGTCCAAAGTGGAATATCTCATTCAGAAATCATGTGAGATACTGAGGTCACCTGAGGCAAAGTGTAAATAGGAGTCGAAACACATGGAAAGAGGTCCTTTATAATCTGCCAACTTCAAGGACAAACAGGAAAAAAGGAATATGTGTTAACAGTAAGTCTTAGCATTTGGTCCTGAGGTTTTACTGTATAAATATCTCAGTTTAATCCATTTTTATTTCATATGAGAATCATTTTAATGGTTTGCACAGTAACCAATTGCTTGGTTTATTTCTGGTTAATGAAACACCTTTTTTAAGTCTCCTGGTTGGAGCAAAATTTTATCCCTCATGCTTTCAGGGTTATTTTTCGTATGGTGGTGCACATGTCGTGGTGTTAAATAAATGTGAAGCAACAGGTAGGCTTTATGAGATTGAAACAGTTTTGTCATCACTATTAAAAGTACTATAAATATATAAAAACACAAACACAGAGATGCTGCAAGTCAATATTTATTGAAAGAAAAGGAATAGATGTAAAGTGTTGAGTTTTAGACTTTTGAAAAAGAAATCATTATTTTATAGGAATCTGAGGGCTGATTAGGTCACTTGGCATTACTATTAAAACATACAGGTACAAAGCAACAGTTACTGAATGATCCACCAACCAAACAAACAAAAAAAAAAAAACGCTGTTTGGTTGGTAATGGAACATGCGGTTCCTCAATCACAGCTCACTGAAGGTGGATCTCATTAGGAAATTGTAGCAACCAAGATCTCACAGCCATTTAGCCACATTCCTCAAAGAAATCCCTGGTGCGACGACATGACTTCGAGGCACTTTTCATGATCTCCCTGTTTGATTAAAATAAAAGGCAGTTATTAGGCAACACAATAATAGTGTTCAATCCTTACAGCAGTGTTAAAGACTAAATGCTTTGGAGATGTGATTCTGGCGCAACACCTTACTGAATTTTTTAGCTGTTTTCAGTATATAGATATTATTAATAAATCAGCAAATTAATGTATCACACAATCATATGACATTTTTTCAAAGCTTTGGTTATTTATCTGACTTATTTGTGTTGTGCTTTCCAGAAACTTACTTCCAGTAACCAGTCTCGACAACACAAGCAATATCATCAGTTATGTCATCATCAGTAAAAGCTGCAAGGAAAAAAGAAACCATTTTTAATATACACAAAAAAAAGCAACATTTAAACAGTAAATCTGTGTTTGCTTATTTGCAAGGACTCACCTGTGCAGGAGGCATGGCACTTATTTTCGGATGGGCATAATCCCGAATCACAGAACTCTCTGTCAGACAGCTGGAAGAGCCCATAAAGGTTTTTGGATTCGTCATCGTCCTCACTGCTCGTTTCATCCTCGTCTTCCATTTCACTGTCATTCTTGTGCTCCTCTTCACTAAACTTTTTCTCCTTCTCACTGTGTGAATCAGCATCCCGCCTTCGTCTTTTCACGCCACTTGTGCTGTTTGACACAAAGGTTGTGTTCCCTGAGCTGATGGTGGAGTTGGCAGTAGTTATAGTTATAGTGTTAGTAGTAGCAGTAGTGGTGCTGGTCAGGTCTATGGTTGTTGAATTGGTGTTTGTCGCTGTGGCTGCTCCAGTGATCGTACTGTTGCCTCCGCTTGTGGAGGGGGTTGTGACCACCGCTGGGTTTGGTGTGGTAGGGATGCACTTGCCAAATGACTTGACCAACTTGGTGTTCAGATCAGACCTCCTTTGTACTTCACAGATAACTGCAACAAACCATTCATGTCCACAAACAAGGACAAGAAAGTTTTACTTTGGTGGATACTTTTTCAGTCATTATCCTCTGTGTTGTAGAAAAATTTCACTTTACAATTACATTATTGATGCAGTTAAAGAAGACATTTAAATAGAAAAATTGCATGTAGCTAATTTTACTTCACAAAGTATTTGCAGCTAAGATAAAGCTTTATTACTGATTATGCATTTGAATTTTTTAAGTAAACAGTAAGTAAAGTCATCAGATATATCAAATGGAGTTAATGTTTTCCTCAAATATAGTTGAATAATCAAGCAACAGTCAACTTAAATAATTTTGAACTGCTAAGGTACAGCTTTGATCCTGATTTTCATGAGCACCAAAGTGATTTGTACTTTGACTCTGAAGGTCATGAAGATTCATTGGTAAGTACCCAAAGCACATTTGAGCTCACCTGTTGCCAACGTTCTTTCCTTCAGTCTCCCGGGCAGATCAAGCATTTCACCGAGCTTTTCTCTGAGCTCGCATTTGGAGACGACGCGGCTCTCAGAAAAACTGGGCAGCAGGACTGCCACAGCCACCACAACAAGCAACTCGAGTTTCATGTCAGCAGTTTCTGAGGGAAAAAAGTGAAAATTACCTCTGCTTTGTATTTGTAGGTCTACAACAAAAAAAAGGTTAAAAAATAACAACACTATAACAAGTGAGGGAACAAACTGAAGTTTTTTTTTTTTTTACATAATACAAAAACAAATTATAATAACTAAAAAACTTTTTAAAATTAAATAAAATTTTTCTTACCACGTTGGTTGACCAGCTTGCCTGTTCACTGCGAGAATTTTCCCCCATCTGTGTATGTTTGCAGACAGAGCCTGTGGGTTTATATATGATGCTAAGACCAGTGGGCCTGCCTGTTTTACTGCTGCGTTTGTTGTTTGGGGAGTTTCGCTTGGGAAAGGAAAATTTTTAACGCTGTCCAAACAATACACAAGAGCCCTCATGACATTAAATACTTATCACCTGAACATGACATTCAGATCTTTCATTGGCTTTAACAACATGTGACTGCATCTACGAGGAGTAACCATACTAGGAATAGACTTCTCCAAATGCTGAATATTCACAAGAGTGGAAGAGGTCTGAGGTCACAGTGATCGTGATCATTGGACAGCAAAGTCAAACCAATTCATCTCTTAGTCTGCGTGACTGTTGCAGCCAAATTTGAAATTTGACTTCACAGTCACAGCTGTCGTGTATGTAGAGATAAAAAATAAGAGAAGCAAAAGATAAACAAAAAAATTAAGTATAGATATTCGTAACTGTTCTCATTTGAACAGTTTACTGTTAAGTTTTTTTGTAAATTTTCATTTGCAGAAAATGTATTCTTAACTTTTCTTAAGATGTTATAGAAAATGTAATCGATTCCAAATTTCTTCACATCTGCATCATTTAGAACACAAATTTTTCTGCAGGTATCATGTGCAATCTGCCAACTTCAATGCCAAGCAGAAAAAAAGTGTATGGGTTAAGGGTAAGTCTTAATATTTGGTAAGACGTTCAGCTAAAAAGGTGAGCTCACATTGTTCCAATTTTTATTTCATATGATAATCACTTTAATGGTTTGAATAGCCAATAAAATATTTTTTTTACTCTCCTTTTCTGAGTAATGCTTTGTGGGTTCTGCTTCTCATACTGGCGCTCTCATCTCATGTGATGTTTTTGAACAAATAAGAAGTAATAGGTAAATTGAGTTTTGGCATTGCAATGAAAACATATGCAAGCACGCCACTTAAATATAGAAAAACTGTTTCATGATGTTTAGCAGGTAATGGACCATGTGGTTCTTTGATCACAGTTGAGCAGAGATGGACTAAATGAAGAAATTATTGTGATCTTGCAAGTAGAAACTGATCTTGCAGTCATTTAGTTACATTCTTGTGGCAACCTGACTCTGAGGTACCACACGATCTGCCTGTTTGATTAGAGAAAGTTATATTTCACAATTTTACTTCCCGTTATACTAAATTCATTGTATTGGATTCAGTGCCAGCACTTTATATGTGTACCTTCCTTAGAGCGAATGTGATGTCACAATGACACACACACACAAAATTCAAATAAATCCAATCAGTAACTATAAATGCCATATTGTAAGAAATTTCCAATCACAGCTTTTGGATATTGAGAGCAGAAAATATTTGAGTTATTTTATTCTGTGTCTGGGACAAAGTTTGCTCATATTTGTCCAGCACTGACTCAGTTGGCAGGAGGGTAGAACTCAATAGTTTGTCATGATTATTTTTGCTGTGTCACTGTTTAAGCACATTGAATGGCATTACACATTTCCAGATACTGTGGAACACAAGGCAGACAAAACAATGATCTTTAGTTTCAGAAGAACCAGTTTAAATTACTCAATGTCCACTTAAAGAATAGCCTAGTCACTGTTTCATGACAAGAGGGGCTTAAATGTCTTTAAAAATGTTTACTTGCTGACTTACCTGCACTCCACACAAAATGTAAAGTTATTTTGTTATTTATATAGGCTTACGGTGAGTTCATCTACAAACAGGAGTGCATGAAATATGGAAAGAATTGAACCATATATTCATATAAACAAAAAACACAATGAAAATGAGTTATAGCAACTTAGAGTCCATTTTACTGTAGTCAAATAAATTCGAAATATTTGGAACATGGCTATAGAAAGTGATTTTGGCCTCAAGGCAGCCTGTTTTGTTAAAAATAATCCATCTGCCTACAAAGCATACTTAACAAAGTGATATTTCATTGACTAAAAATGTAAATCTTCCATGAAATGCTGTTATTAGTGTTATATATAATTAATCAAATGGTGGATTTGACCACAATGCGCTACAAATGTTATCTGCTTTTTAACTGTGGTGAAATGTCTTTAAAACAAGACTGGCAATCTATCCAGGATGTACCACACTCTGGTACTATGACAGGTGGGATGGGCTCCAGCAAATCTGAATTGGACAAGTGGAAGAAAATTAAGTACCGTCAACTGTCGCAGGGCAACTTTACACTATCACTACGTTATTTTAAATCAACATTTTCAAAAGCATTTTTAAATGCCTATTCAACTCTTGATGATTAGCTTTGTGATGGAATCCATGTATTAGCATGGATTTTGTCATGAGGTTGGCTGCTAACAGATATGAATCTGCTAGCAACCAAAAAAAATTGCACGTCCAGCTTTTGCTCCAACACTGTACAGCATACCTCTTTGTGATGAGTTTCATTTACTGTCTTGCCAGCCAGTCAGCAAATATTTCCACAGCAACTGGAGGTTCTAAGTGTGACACCAACCGATGTCTACAGGACTTAATGACTAAGATCAAAGGAATAAAATGCACTGTTTATCAATGTAATGCCTTTGCTATGCTGCTTTGAGATGGTGGTGACTCTTAAAGAAGAGTCAATAAGAATCCATAAGTGATATTGATTATGGACTCAATAAATTCTTATCAACTTGCATCCCTGCTTGCACCAATGTTTATTGGAGCGTGAACGTAAGCGACAGTTGAAAGTACTTAGACATATAAAAAAGTGCTTGTACAACTGTGCGTATGAATGAGTAAATAAGATTTGAGTGCTCAAGCACAGCAAAATGCAATATAAACAACCTGCAGGGGCTGATGCGTGAAACCCTAATTTAGACATCATGTGAGCTATTCCGGTCACCTGCGGAAAAGTGTAAGTGTGAGTTGTAAGAACAAGCAGAAAAAACAGAATATGTGTGTTAAAAGTGAGTCTTAGCATTTGGTTAAAAAAATCTTCTAAAGAGTTTTTCTGTTTAAATATCTCAGATTATTCCATTTTTGTTTTATATGAGAATCATTTAAAGTGATAACTTGCTTGGTTCATTTCTAGCCAATATAATAAATTTTATAGTCTCCAGGTTACAACAATGTTTTGTGACTCAAGCTTTGTTGGTTCTGTTTACTATGCTGGGGCTCATCTCATGATGTTTTTGAATAAACAGGAAGGAAGAGGCAGGCTGTATGAGACTGAAACAGTCAAGTTTTGCTATTACTCCTGAAATTTCTATATAAACATAATCACACAAACACAGAGATGCTGCAAGATAATATTTATTGAAAGACAAGTAATAGATGTAAACTGTTGAGTTTTAAGCTTTTGAAAAAAATCTTTATTTTATGGGAATCCGAAGGCTGATAAGGACATTTGACATAACAATGACAACATACAGGTACAAGGCAACAGTTAATGAATGATCCACCTACCAAACAACAAGAAAAAAAACTGTTTAGCAGGTAATGGACCATGTGGTTTCTCGATCACGGCTCACTGGAGATGGATTTTATGAAGACACTGCTGCGATCCTGCACGTAGCAACCATGATCTCACAACCATTTAGTCACATTCTTTGAAGAAATCCCTGGTGCGACGACATGACTCTGAGGCACTTCTCACGATCTCCCTGTTTGATTAGAACAAAAGGAAGTTATCAGACAATATTTGTTGTACTTCTCTATTTTAGCTCTCTCTAAATTAACTTGTTTGTAGTATATAACACCTAAAACAGAGTACAGGAAAGCTGGGCAATATATGCAATAATTTGCCTTGGGGCAGATTGAAATGCAAGATTAACTTTGATAAACATCATAAACAGAAAGATATCCTGTTTCCACTCAGAAAACCAAATCAAAATCTCAGACAGTGGTCTCCACCACTACCATTAACCTCCTAGGACCTGGCGTCCACATATGTGGACATCACATTTTGGGTTGTCTGGACCAAAACACTAAATTTTGCTCTACAAGGGCCTGATATCCACTTACGAGGACATTATACTGCCACTGTTCAATTGAAATTTAAAACTAATGTCCTCATATGTGGATCTCATTTTTCTCAAACACAAAAATCAGGTAAATTCTGGTAATTCTTTGTTTTGACATTCATCAGGTCCCAAACAGCCTAAATAGCAAAGAAAAATGGAAAATGCATGCCATGAAAGAGTTCGGGTCTTAGGAGGTTAAAGCACCAAATGAGGGAATGTCTTTATGAACAATACTGTTCAATCCTTACAGCAGCGTTAAAGATAAGCCAATTAATGTATCACACAATTGTATGACATTTTTTCAAAGCTTTGGTTATTTATCTGACTTATTTGTGTTGTGCTTTCCAGAAACTTACTTCCAGTAACCAGTCTCGACAACACAAGCAATATCATCAGTTATATCATCATCAGTAAAAGCTGCAAGGAAAAAAAGAAACCATTTTTAATATACACAAAAAAAAGCAACATTTAAACAGTAAATCTGTGTTTGCTTGTTTGCAAGGACTCACCTGTGCAGGAGGCATGGCACATATTTTCGGATGGGCATAATCCCGAATCACAGAACTCTCTGTCAGACAGCTGGAAGAGCCCATAAAGGTTTTTGGATTCGTCATCGTCCTCACTGCTCGTTTCATCCTCGTCTTCCATTTCACTGTCATTCTTGTGCTCCTCTTCACTAAACTTTTTCTCCTTCTCACTGTGTGAATCAGCATCCCGCCTTCGTCTTTTCACGCCACTTGTGCTGTTTGACACAAAGGTTGTGTTCCCTGAGCTGATGGTGGAGTTGGCAGTAGTTATAGTGTTAGTAGTAGCAGTAGTGGTGCTGGTCAGGTCTATGGTTGTTGAATTGGTGTTTGTCGCTGTGGCTGCTCCAGTGATCGTACTGTTGCCTCCGCTTGTGGAGGGGGTTGTGACCACCGCTGGGTTTGGTGTGGTAGGGATGCACTTGCCAAATGACTTGACCAACTTGGTGTTCAGATCAGACCTCCTTTGTACTTCACAGATAACTGCAACAAACCATTCATGTCCACAAACAAGGACAAGAAAGTTTTACTTTGGTGGATACTTTTTCAGTCATTATCCTCTGTGTTGTAGAAAAATTTCACTTTACAATTACATTATTGATGCAGTTAAAGAAGACATTTAAATGGAAAAATTGCATGTAGCTAATTTTACTTCACAAAGTATTTGCAGCTAAGATAAAGCTTTATTACTGATTATGCATTTGAATTTTTTAAGTAAACAGTAAGTAAAGTCATCAGATATATCAAATGGAGTTAATGTTTTCCTCAAATATAGAAGAAGAATCAAGCAACAGTCAACTTAAATAATTTTGAACTGCTAAGGTACAGCTTTGATCCTCATTTTCATGAGCACCAAAGTGATTTGTACTTTGACTCTGAAGGTCATGAAGATTCATTGGTAAGTACCCAAAGCACATTTGAGCTCACCTGTTGCCAACGTTCTTTCCTTCAGTCTCCCGGGCAGATCAAGCATTTCACCGAGCTTTTCTCTGAGCTCGCATTTGGAGACGATGCGGCTCTCAGAAAAACTGGGCAGCAGGACTGCCACAGCCACCACAACAAGCAACTCGAGTTTCATGTCAGCAGTTTCTGAGGGAAAAAAGTGAAAATTACCTCTGCTTTGTATTTGTAGGTCTACAACAAAAAAAATGTTTAAAAAAAAATAACAACACTATAACAAGTGAGGGAACAAACTGAAGATTTTTTACATAATACAAAAACAAATTATAATAACTAAAAAACTTTTTAAAATTAAATAAAATTTTTCTTACCACGTTGGTTGACCAGCTTGCCTGTTCACTGCGAGAATTTTCCCCCATCTGTGTATGTTTGCAGACAGAGCCTGTGGGTTTATATATGATGCTAAGACCAGTGGGCCTGCCTGTTTTACTGCTGCGTTTGTTGTTTGGGGAGTTTCGCTTGGGAAAGGAAAAATTTTAACGCTGTCCAAACAATACACAAGAGCCCTCATGACATTAAATACTTATCACCTGAACATGACATTCAGATCTTTCATTGGCTTTAACAACATTTGAACAGTTTACTGTTAAGTTTTTTTTTTTTGTAAATTTTCATTTGCATAAAATGTATTCTTAACTTTTCTTAAGATGTTATAGAAAATGTAATCGATTCCAAATTTCTTCACATCTGCATCATGTAGAACACAAATTTTTCTGCAGGTATCATGTGCAATCTGCCAACTTCAATGCCAAGCAGAAAAAAAGTGTATGTGTTAAGGGTAAGTCTTAATATTTGTTAAGAAGTTCAGCTAAAAAGGTCAGCTCACATTATTCCAATTTTTATTTCATATGATAATCACTTTAATGGTTTGAATACAAGGGCGTAGATTTGGTTTTGGCATTGGTGGGGACGGATGATTCAAGCACCGAACCCTGCCCTGTTTCTTTTTCCCCCCCCTTTTTGTCTTTGCTTCTTGATAAAAAAAGGAGAAATATACTACCCTAAATATGCTATTCTACATGCTTTTAAACCATTTAAAATTACAATTCATAGTTTTATATGTGAATTATATAATGTTAAATTACTTAAGTATTTTAGGCTTTAGTTTCCTTCAGCCATATTCCATATAAATCAGGTATCATACAAAAATAAAAATAGAGTCATGACAACAAAAGAATATGACTTTAAGGACTTAACAACATTAGTTCAGTTATAGTACACCAACATCTCTTATACATTAACACTAAGGGAACACTGAATGACCTGGTGGTTTTTGTCCATAAAACTACTCATCTAAGATTACCACAAAGTAAAAGATCTCTCAGCAAAATTATGCAACATTTTAGGCACACTGTTGCCCCTACCAACTCAGTGAGCTGGGATTTTTTATTCTAAACGTGAACTACTGTTACTACTACTGGTGCCCCACACAACAACTCAATGTCCACTATGTGAAGGAGCCAAACACATGCCTTCTCCTCTCGTTAACTGAGATAAACTGCTGGCATATTTGTTTTACATCTATACTGTCCAGTCTCTCCTGGTGGACATGGCATACAGCAGCATTGTTTAATCTCATTTGAGTCATTGTTAGGGATGGGTATCGAAAACCGGTTCTTGTTGAGAACCGAGTCCCACTGTTTCAATTCCTTGGAATTGTTTGCCATTTTTGCAAACGATTCCCTTATCGATTCCAGTCGCCCCGAATGACGTCACCGCGTTGCGGAGCGTCATTTACCTGGCAGGAAACATGGCGGCTCAAACGCTAAAAAGTTTGGTCATACTTTACGAGAACGGATGACAACAGGGCAACTTGCAATACTTGCAAAGTAGATATTTCATTTAAGGGAGGAAACACTACGAATATGCAAAAGCATCTGGTCACAAAACAACGCGATAACCTTAAATGAATGTCGTGTTTTTAATTCCGCTCCGGACTCGTGAATCTCAACCCAGTAGCAGCGGTAACGTTTGCACGTCCTCTCCCGTTAATGCGGCAGGTAAATAATCAACTAACAGTGCATATTATGTTAGCGCGATCTGCCTTATTACAAAACCTGCCATTACTGTGCGCTGCATTTAGGCAGTGTTGGGCAAGTTACTTTGAAAAAGTAATTCAATTATAGTTACTAGTTATTTCTTCAAAAAAGTAACTGAGTTAGTAACGGAGTTACAATATTCTAAAAGTAATTAATTGCTTGAAAAGTAACTATTGCATTACTTAAAAAAAAAACATTTAACCCTCTGGGGTCCAGGGTATAATTGGCCATTTTTAACTACTTTTGATTTTCCCTCCACATTTTACCTTTAAAAACTATTTACTTTGCCTTGTTTGGTATCATCCTTTTCAGCACAACCTCACGTGCCTGAATTTACAGTCATGTTTTCATTTTGACATACTGTACTAACACAGTTGATCTAAAATCATACAAAAACCATACAATCAGAGTAGAAAAAGTTATATTTTTTACTATAACAACCACAAACATCTTTAATGAATCATATTTCATAACTTTAAATGCAAATATTAATTGTCAATTTTAAAATCCTATGCACAAGTTTTGCAAACAACAAAGTTATTGCATCCATTTACCTTTTACCCTTTTTTTAAAATAACCATTTCAAACTATTTACAGAACAATCAGCTGTTCTGCATTCAATAAGATGCCACACAAATTATTTGTGCCACTCCAAAAAAATCATTTCTGTCCACTATAAAAGAGAACATCACAGCCTGATACCTGCAGGTCTGACAGCAGCAGGTGTATCACTCACTGTACAATCAGAACTGCTCCCAACAATCATACATGTTTACATCAGCACTGTAACTGCAATAAGTTAATCAACTGATTCGTACTACAACCTGGTTTGCCTCTTATCTGTAGTTATTTTTATTTAATTTAATAACTGTACAGTACTCCCTGTATATAGTAACCATTGTCCTTAATATAAATATGTAAGAAAAAATTGTGTATGTTTCTGTTCTGTGTCCTGTGTACTGTTTGTTTGTATATGTGTCTTTTTGGCTGCTGTTACAACCAAATTTCCCCTTGTGGGACAATTAAAGGATTATTCTATTCTATTCTATTCTATTCTACTCCTGTTTCTACCTGGAGACAGCAGTCACCTCATTGTTCTGACACACAACACAAAACTATCCACAACACTACACAAGACAACACATTAACTACACACTCCAAACACGCTAAACATCACAAATCTCTCACATCTCAAAACTCGTGCTCTCTTTTTCTGCTCTCTCTCTCTCTCTCTTTCTCTCTATCTCTCTCGCCGTCACTCCTAAAACTTCCCCTGTTTTTTGTTTTTTTGCTCATAAGCAGAGAGTGCTTGCTAGCACTAACGTGACAAAACTATTGAGGAAAAAAACGCCGCGTATATCTTGTTTATCATGACTCTGGTTTTATGTGGCCTATCAACACAATTTATAAACTGGTATATATCACCTTGTTGCTTTGTCTTTAAGTGGTTATGTGATTGGCTTACCACGACTACTTTATTCTTCCTCAGTCAAACAGCAGCACTCATGCGATTGTTTTGCCCCCTTAGCTCCAGGTGTTGTGCTAGACAGTGATCGTGATTGCCGTCCGCGGGAGCGCGCGCAGCTGCTTAAAGCTGTAGCGTCCAGATTACTTACGTAGTCAGCTACTTCCGTGCAACTGATATAAGATGTGGTAAGCTGAACACAGCTTCAACCGTCTGTTTGTTGAAAAATAGTAACGGACCGCATTTTCTTGTTAGTAACTGTAACGGCGTTGTAACGATAGGAATAGTAATTAGTTAGATTACTCATTACTGAAAAAAGTAACGCCGTTATTCCCATCACTGCATTTAGGTGACCATGATGAGAGAGACAGAGTCTGGATGGCTCAGATGCTGGCAGTTTTCGCTGCAGTCTACCAGTAGCGTCTCCTTTCAGGCCAGAATGTCACCGAGCAGTGACTAAGTTTGTGGTCAAAGGCTTGCACCCATTTGCCACAGCAGATGCCCCCGATTTTCGGTAAGTGAATGTGTTTAATTGTAGGCAGGGACATTACTGGATATTCTTGTGTTATTGCTCAAGAATAATTTGTTATACTTTGTTATTGCTACAGAAGAATATTTATTTTATTATTTTACATTTACAAATTTTTTTCCCGGGGACCCTGTGACACCCCATTGAAGAGCCATAGGCTGTGGATCTCTTAAGATCTCACTGTTGTGTTTGTAAGGCCATGCTACGCCTAAATTTCTATCTTGTTCAAAGAGAAGATATAAAACAACGTTCTAAGCTAATCGACCTGTGTGTTCTCCTTTTTAAAAAAAAAAAGAATCGATAAGAGAATTGATAAAGAATCCAATCGTTAAACAGAATCGAAAATGGAATCGGAATCGTGAAAATCTTATCAATACCCATCCCTAGTCATTGTTGACCTTAGCCATGTTTTTAGTCTTCTGAGAGCACTGAAGCTTCTTTCATCCTCAGTACGTGTTTTATCCTCAGTTTAAAATTATTATTCTGTGCTTGATGTGCCTCACCTTTGGCCCTGGCTCTTCCCCTCTGACTTCACTAGGACATATTGCTACCTGATAAAATACCACATTGATTCGTGCCATATAAAAAGTGAGACATGTCAATTCAGATTCTTTGTCAAATATACACTAATGAATCAATTTACATCAGCAGCCTAACAATTGTCATGATAATAAATACTAGTTAATCTATAGCACCAAAACATCAGTCAGTCACCTGTGACCTTGCCTCTTCACCTCTGTCCGAGCTACAACATGGCAGAGCTGCCTCTGTCACCTGATAAATAACAGTGAGACATTCCAAATACATGCAGTCACACATGTGCTTCAAATACAGTCATGAACCAACAAGTCATCATCCAATTTCACCTGTCATCTTGTATCACCATTGCTCTCTGAGCTTTGTGTTAGTTCTTCTGTCACCTGACAAATAGGACATACATGACAATAAGAATAAAATGGGTAGCTGCTTCAGTGTTTCTGTCAATTTGTGCAGATCTTGACTCATCAGTAATGTTTGTACGGTGAGTGCATTTTTAAAACAATTTGTGCAAACTGCACTACAAGGTGGAATATTTGCAAAATCATGACTACCTCATGATATATTGTCTCAAAAATGAACCCTATGAATATGTCAGTACCATTAGGATGAAATTATTGTGTCACCAACATTTTAACGTTAGACATAAAATTTTAACAGCCTCTGTAAACTAATATCCTGGCTTACTCGAGGCTGCCATTTTCTCTGACAGTTTCAATCAAAATTAGAAAAGCTACTCTGGGAGACTGAGATAAGTAATAGTGCTGCATGTTGTGCAGTTAGTTTCCAAAACACGTTATTCATGTTGCATACAATTTTAGACTGATGTGGGCCAAAGCCTAGCATAGCCTGTAACGTTATTATGACGGACACATTTTATGAGTTTACATGGCTTTAAGTGACTTACAGGTTTCTTTGAAAAATACTTTATTATATCCACGTTCTTCCTTTGTGCTGCCATCCTCCTCTCCTCCTTGTAGGTCCATGCAGCGCAGGCTTGCCGCTGCTAAAGCTAAACAGAGCGCCCTGAAAAGCACAGCCAATCGCATTGGCCATATTTGTCACATGACGTAGGACTCCAGTGGAGAACGTAATTTAACTCTTTCTGCACCGCTGGGTGAATGAGACGTTGACAGATCGTTTTTTTCTTTCTATCGGGTTTGTTTTTCTTTACTCGAAGAAATCAAATTATTGGTGGGGACATGCCCCTTCCGTCCATGCCAAATCTACGCCATTGTTTGAATAGCCAATAAAAGATTTTAATACTCTCCTTTTCTGAGTAATGCTTTGTGGGTTCTGCTTCTCATACTGGCACTCTCATCTCATGTGATGTTTTTGAACAAACAAGAAGTAATAGGTAGATTGAGCTTTGGCATTACAATAAAACATATGCAGGCCTGCAGGGTTCGGCAACCCTGGGCACGTGTGCCAGTTAACTGATGGCACGACCATAGCTGGACTGGAAATCAGGCATACCGGGCCGATGGTGAGTTTTCTTTTTTTTTGTTTGTTTGTTCTGTTTTTAACGGCATAAACAATGAAAGGTGGTGGATTGGCCAGATGCTGGTCGATGTTTAAAAATAACTCAGTTGTTTGGTGGGGGCTATGGCAAAGCTTCCACAGAAGCCAGCAGGTGGATGAGGGAAAGCAGAGGCAGGAGGAGGAGAGACCTGAGGCGGCCGCCGGTCCAAGTGTCAGGTGAACTGAACTTCAGGTAAGAAGTTATGACCTGCAGTCTATCTGGGTCAGATATAAACCAAGTTTAGGGGTAGTTTATTTTCGTTATGATGACTTTTTACCGTCAGTTACAATAACTCGTACTGCGTACTAGCTAGCATGAGTTTCTATACAGCTGGGTGGGTGCTATGATGTTACTGATAGTGAACTTTATTTTATTCATAAGGTTAGTTAGTAAAGTTGCCAACTGACCCGTAAAAAACGGAATCGCCCCGTATTCAGAGAAAATATTACGCGTTTCGTATTGAGCTGAGAAGGAACACAGTTTGTCCCGTACTTCAGCTAGAATGGAAAAAGACACAAAGCTGGAGTTATTCTGTGTCTTTACGCTGCACAGCTGTCTCTTCTCTCCCCCTCCCTCTCCTGTTGCTACTTCAATCATGAAACTGATCAATGATCAACTGATCGGCTTTTCTGACGCAAGTCCCATCTCTCTTGTTTTTTTATTGCCCACTTTGCGCCAGAAAGTAAAATGACGTAAAATGTACAGAAATCATACATATACCAACAAGACAGTGTACATCACTGTCACAACAGCGTTTGTTTTCATTCAAAGGCTCTATGGCTTTAATACCTGGTGGGCCGGTCTCTAGTCAAAATGCCCAGGCTGATTTTTTTGTCCCAGTCCAGCCCTGGGCACGACACGCAGTGAATTAATCTGAGAAGGTGTATTAAAAAATAAATGGCCGGGCCGCTTCTTAATAACGGTATCTTAGCTAACAACCCCAACTACCAGATTCAACTTGTAATTGGCTAAAAATAACTTAGCCAATTGCTGTCAGTTTTTTCAAGTGATGTTGAAATTTCCACATTCCGACACTTCAAATGCTTCAGGAGCTGGCTGCTCAGTGCAGCATCACCACTACGGAAATACACAGATACATCCGAAGACTCAAGACTGATCAAACCAGAAAGCTGTAATGAGCAGCTGGATTTGTCTTGCATTAACTGGCTGATTTAATGCCAGTTAATGCGACATCGAAATGCAGCTGATTGAACTGAAAACCTCGACTCTGTGGGGGTCAAAGTTTGCAGAACTACGAACGCAGCTGGAATCCATAGCTATGTGTGTTCATGGAGCTTTCATTTTCACCTGCTGGACATCACTACCTGACAAGTTTAACTGTCTTCAGAACATTGCAGAGGCCTTATTGACAGTATTTGGCTCTACATATCTGTGTGAGCAGATTTTCTCTCACACGAAGAGTGTCCTCAGGTAGCCGTCTGAATGCTGGACACTCGAGACCTGTGTCTCTGAGTGGGAGACCAGAGATCACATTAACATGTGTGTCTCTGTATTAACAAACATGCCATATTGGCTCAGTTTATTTTTCTTATCATTGTCGTGAGGAGACCATAAATAGCATTTGCATTTTCTGTTGTACAGTTCATTTGCTGTTATGGAGTTCTTGTTATGGACAAAAAGTGCCTTTTTTTGTTTCAAAATAGCTGATAACTATTTGCTGATAGCTGCCAACATCTGCAAACAAATATAATTCTATAAAGTTGTTCTATATGGTCTGTAACTGTTAATATAGAGCGTTATTAAATTTATTGCTAATGCAATCATATGGCACACTGACTTCTGAGGAAATTTTAGATGGCACTCATCATCAGAAAGTTTGCCTAGGCATGCCACTCAAATATAGAAAACGTTGTTTTTTTCATGATGTTTAGCAGGTAATGGACCATTTGGTTCTCTGAGTACAGTTCAGCGGAGATGGACTTAATGAAGAAATTGTTGTGATATTGCGACTGATCTCTCTGCCATTTAGTTACATTCTTGCGGCGACTTGAGTCTGAGGCACTCCTCACGATCTGCCTGTTTGATTAGAGAAAGTTATGCGTATTGAAGTCTCAAGTTTTGTTGTCATGTACAGATAAACAGTGTAGCCACATTTACCTGTAATGAAATTCTTTGACTCATGAATTACATGTTTCCAGGTAGTCTGGAACACAAGGCAGACGATAACAATGGTCTTTAGTTTCAGAAGAACCCGTTTAAATTACTCAGTGTTCACTTAAAGAATAGCCTAGTCATTGTGTGACGACAAGAGGGGCTTTAATGTTTACTCGTTAACTTACCTACACTCCGCACAAAATGTAAAATGATTTTATTATTTATATAGTCTTACAGTGAGATCATCTACAAACAGGAGTGCATGGACTGTAAAAAAACAAAAAAAAACAACAACAACAAAAATAATGCCAATATAAAATCCAAATACAGTGAAAATAATTTATAGCACATAAGACTTTATTTTACTGCAGTCAAATACATTCAAAATTATTGGAACAAGGATATAGAGAGTAATTTGTACTTTAAAGCAGTGAGACCAAAAAAACAGTAAAACATGCTCAGTTAGCTAGAGCTACTGAAGAGAAGCAAGGACAAACATATGTACTTTTTATGAAGGGGTTGTTAATTGTACATGCAAATTTCAAACAGCTAAAGAATGTCAAAAAGTACACAAACATCCATCTGCTTGTGCTTGGCAAATTGATATTTGATAAACTGGAAGTTTAAATCTTACATGAAATGTCCTTAAGGTCATATGCTATCGTGGACTTTAACAGTTGATGTTGTGAAATGTCTTTAAACTTCAAATCAATGCTGTCCAGAGTTATAGTAAACTATAACGCTATATATAATGGTATAGTTTACTAAATTAATAACTCAAACTAGATGAAAATAAGTGAAATTACATTTTAGTTGATTGAAATTAAAAAATCAAAATAGACTTTAAACTATGTAAACTAACTGAAACGATTTTGTAAAACTGGTAAACAGATACGATTATTAGTTTCTGTATTTTTTTCTTTTTTTTGAAACTCACTAAATAAAAAAAAAAGTAAAAACTAGAAAATACAAACTATAATCTGTATGACACCTCTGGCACTATGGTGGCTGAAATGCTCCAGCTGATAAGGTCCACTTCCCCTTTGCCATCAAACTTTGTGTGGCATAGATCCAAAGAACAAGCTCTAGTCTAAAATGTCCCCATCATTAAGTTATTTAAATCAAAACTTTCAGAAGGACTTTTTTAATACCTATTCTGCTCTTGATGATCAGCTTCATGATAAAATCAAACTATCACATGACTGCAGGAATCTGCTAGCAACCAACAAAATTGCAAGGCCGATTTTTCTTGCAACACTCTATACTTTTTTGTGACGGGTTTCACTAGTGACTTACCAGCTTCTTCTAATAGCTCAGCTCTTTTGGCTCCCAGGTGGCTCTTCAGATTTTTTGTTTCTTAAATTAATTCATTACCAAAAATTAAATTAAGACTTAAAAGTAAAACTATGTGTAAAATGAGTGACTAGTATACAAAACATACATTATATCAGATGTTTATTATTTTTATGATCATAAAAAATAAATTTTGAAGTACAAAAACAAGCACACATCTGAATTTGACAAAAACATCCATGTATACATAATATTTATTAACCTTTAACTGTTTTACTAGAGGGAAACAGGACAGAGTATCACACAATAAAATCTAACATAAGAAAAACCAAGTCCCTCAGCTTTAAGCGGTTGATCCTGTTTATTCTCTCTAGTTTTGACTGCCCTGTTTTGGAGAGGATTCTCTCTCAGGGGGTTGAAATTTTGCTGTCATCACTCATCTTCTCAAGTTTCCAGAATGTTTTCTTTGTATCAGATGTTTTCTCTCTCTCTCACTTACACGTACAAAGAAGCACAAGGGAGGGAAATGAGCGTGTGGTGTGTCTGTAACCTCCCCTTCTGCTCAGTACAGACCAATGACTGTTTGGTGCGAACACTCAGACGTCATCACACATCATGCAGTTGACCAATCATGTATGACCTGAATAGGAAAAAAAAAGAGAGAGAGGAAGAAAAAAAAAGAAAAGCGTCTCAGGCTCCCATGCAGGAACTGATTCTCGTTATTCACTTCAAAGATTCTGCTCTGAAAGTCGCTTCATTCACACCTGACACATCACTACGGGTCAGGAAATATACATTTTTAAATATAAATATTGTAAGTGTCCTACATGTGGTGGTGTCATTCCAAGATTGCTGGGTTGTATGTGTAACTGTGTGCTGTGTGCAGGTAGGAGAAGAGGACCCAAACGCTGGACTCAGAAGCAAAACCATGTGCCTCATATATGAAAACTAAAAGTAAAAACTTAATTATTGTTTTGTATGTCATTTTAAGCAGTGCATAAGTAAATGTAACTAGTTTATAACTAGTCAAAGGAGTTTGCAAAGAAAAGCGTCTGGACTTCTTTAAGTTGCTTGAAGACGTTTCACCTCTCATCCGAGAAGCTTCTTCAGTCCTAAGGTCAAATGGCCGAGAGTCCCAGATTTAAACCCAGTGGGAGTATCACCCCCCAAAAGAGGGACAAAGGACCCCCTGGTGATCCTCTAATCACATGAGCCAAGGTGTGAAAGCGGGTGTGGGACCTAATCAGCCAGGGTTTCGGGTGAGCTCATTGTGAAACCTGGCCCCACCTTGTCATGTGAATTCCTGAGGTCAGATGGCCCAGGATGTGAGTGGGCATTAAGGCGTCTGGGGAGGGAACTCAAAACTGGATTATAGATGGCAGACAGTTGGTGTCGTAAACCACCGCCTCTGTTCAAAGATGGTCGCTCACAGTGGACATAGATGGCCTCTTTCACTCCTCTTTCAAACCATCTGTCCTCTCTGTCCAAAATGTGAACATTGGCATCCTCGAAAGAGTGACCTTTATCCTTAAGATGCAGATGGACTGCTGAGTCTTGTCCTGTGGAGGTGGCTCTTCTATGTTGTGCCATGCGCTTGTGAAGTGGCTGTTTGGTCTCTCCAATGTAGAGGTCTGGGCATTCCTCGCTGCACTGTACAGCATACACCACGTTGTTAAGTCTGTGTTTTGGAGTTTTGTCTTTCGGATGAACCAGTTTCTGTCTGAGTGTGTTGCTGGACTTCAGACCCTGAGTGTGTTGCTGGGTCTGAAGTACACTGGGATGTCGTGCTTGGAGAAAACTCTCCTGAGTTTCTCTGATACACTAAAAAAATCCCTATCTTACTCTCAATCAAGGTCAAGTCAATATGTTTATGAACATAAATAAACACCAGAAAACAGTGCAGGGCATAGGCCCATGTGAGCTTTTAATGATGGAGTCAGGTCAAACTCTACAAGGCATTGGGATACAATGATTGTGCTTAAAAAAAACCTACAACTTAAAAAATTGCGCTGTATAAATGTGTGAATGGACTTGCTCAAGCAAGGCAGAAAAGCCTCATGTAGACATTGCCCCACCCCACCATCATCTGAACTATCGAGGTCACCTGAAGTTGTAAATGTACTTTTTAAATGTCCAGGAAGGGATTGTTTTTAATCTGTCATCTCCAAGGGAAAACAGAAAAAAAAGGTACATGTTATGGATCTTCCCCCAGAATTAAATTTCAATGCATCTTATCTGAGATTACAGTGTGATTGCACATTGGTTAGAGGTAGAGTGTCTACTTTCCAAGTTCAAGTGTCTACTAAGATCATCTATTAATTGAAAAGTTGGTGTTCCCTGGTTGCTGTAGTCTGCATGTTTAGTATCTTTGGGCAAGATAATGAATGAACATAGAAAAAAGTGGACATAGATTTGAGCGCTTAGGCAGAGTTACAAAGCATTATAAAGGAACTAGTCCATTTAACATCTTTACGGGGGCTAATGTGGGAAACCTCATTTAGACATCATGTGAATTACTGAGGTCACCTGAGCAAAGCGTAAGTTGAAAGTTAATTAGTTGGTCAGCAGTTGCACAGTATATATACTGGGAATACAGCCAAATATTGTACCACACTGTCATGTAAAATTTATTTAAGCTTTCAGTTTAAGTTAATGAATTGTGAAATAAAAAGTGTCATATAGGCTTTTACAAGTCAACAAGTGCAAAAAAAATAACTTAAAAGCCTCTGGAATTAAATAATGGTACAGAAATAATGCCTCATCTACATAAGAAAAATTACCAGTACTGGGTCAGTACGAGAGAAATTTCTTTTGCAGTTCATCTGAAAAGATGCAGTTGCGCTTTGGGATCTTTTAAACATCATTAGGCGTGTTGCTGCGCGCTGTCTGTCCCATCCGTGAGCGCAGAACAAGCGCTCACAAAGCAGCAGCTCGGGGATGACGTCAAACACATGGGTCCTCTGTATGCCTATAGGAAAACCCGGACATTTTTATCAATCTCGAAAATCCCCCCAGACGCCCCGGACAGAACGTGAAAAGTGGACTTGTCCGGGGAAAAGAGGACAGTTGGTCACCCTAAGTTAGTCAAGAAGTAAGAAGTGTTTGTGAACTAAAAATCCAGAATGTGGGATACTGTTTGTCAGGATTTGGACAGCCCAGCGTGTGCTCCCGATGCAGGGGAAACTAATTCTGCCGGGGAGACCTACCTTGGCACTTGTGCAGGTGAAGCCAATAGAAAGATATGCTTCATCCTATTTTCTAGTATTTGGCTTGGAAGGAAGTTGGTTTGGAAACATATTCGACGATGCTTTATCTTCTGCTTTGAGTTTGTGTGGGAGTCCCGTCAAAAACCTGTCCATTATGTTATCAGTGTCCAAGTGGGTTTTTTTTTAAATTCATATCATTTGCCATACCTCATCTGTGCAGGAGGTATGGCAAACGTTTGGATGGGCAATACCCATCCAAACTAACTGGACAAAATGGAAATCAGTTCATGGGTTAAATTTTCTATGCTTAAATTTAGTACTTCAAACAAGATACATTAAAGCTTAAAATGTATAGGGATTAATGTCCTTTTAAGTGGTGGGATTCTTTTTTGAATTCACATGGAATTCTTTCATATTTAGTTTTAATTTCTCCCCATTCATTTTCTTCTACAGTAAAGTAACTGATTAACAAACAGTGATTTGACAATTAAAGGAACTCAATGATTTGTTCAGATAATAAAACAAACACACAGTAGCCATAATCAAAATAGTTATGAGATTCTTTCCTGCAGTGTTGGTCCACTAGATGAACTATTAAGTGTCAGAAATTCCCCCCAGTGTATGTTTGCAGACAGATCCTCTGAGTTAATAGATAATATATTTGACCCCTGACCAGCCTGTTTTATGCTGCCTTTGTTGTGTTGGGAGTTTCCCTTGAGAAACTGGAAAATTTTTAGTGTTGACGAAACAATACACTTAAGTCCACACGACATAAAATACTCCTCACCTGAACATGCCGTTCAAACCTTTCATTGGCTTAAATAAGATATGACAGCAGCAATTTGACTGTAAATGAGTTGTGACTCTGATAAATCGGAGTATTTCTGTGTTTTGGGGAGTTGCTGAGTGTATCTCCTTTTTTGAAAATGGAAATTCACACACAGATCTGAGATCATGATAATGATCATTACATTCCAAAGTCAAGCCAGTTCTTCCTTCGGACCACGTGACTGTTGAAGCCAAATTAAAAAAAAAATTAAAAAAAAATCCCTGAGCAACAAGTGTATCAAGTAGGTTTTTCTCTGACTGAGGTAAAGGTTTCTCATATTTGTCTAGCACTTACTCAAATTGCAGAAGGGGCAGGGCTAGAGAGTTTCACACGGTTATCTTAGCTGTGTCACTTTTTTAAACGCATTGAATGACATCACAAGTTTCCAGGAAGTCTGACGATGAGGGACACAATAACAATGATCTTTAGTTTCAGAAGAACCAGTTTTAGATTACATAATGTTCACTTAGAGAACAGCCTAGTCATGGTGTGACAAAAAGATGGGCTTAAAAGTCTTAAAAAATGTTTACTCACTGATTTACCTCTACTCTGCACACAATGTTAAGTCTTTTTATTATTTATTTAGGCTTAGGGTGGGTTATTCTACAAATAGAAGTGCATGAATAGAACTTAATGACATGGTAACTGAAACAAAACATACAATGAAAACAATTTAAAGCATAATAGAGTCCATTTTACTGCAGTCAGATAATTTTTGAATATGTAGCACAGGACTGGATAAAGTGTTTTGGTGTTGTTACTCAAAGAAAGTAACCTATTACACATTCCTTGTTACTTTTCTTAAAAGTGTAGACCTCTCCATAATTTTCCTCCTTCTGGCACACAAACTGAAATTGACCTATTGCAGCACAAATGCACAAGAATGCAAGTAACAACATAATTGTAATTGAAGTGTGATTATTTAATTTATTTGAGTAATGCTTTAAATACGAGTTTACTGAAAAATGTAATGTGATTACAATAATGTGTTACTTTATAACAGTTTGTCAGTTTTCCATGGTCATGGTCCTGAGTCTGACGACTCAGTGTTTTGTGTTTCTTTATAATATTTTATGTTTTTGTTTATTCTGATTATGTATTCCGTTAAGATTTGCCATTTGTTAGGTTTCCGTTCTGTGCCTGCCCTGGTCCCACTTCTGTGTTCCCTCTGTCCATGATGTTATTATGTCTGCTCATGAGTCTGTGTCTAAGTTCTGTGTCTCGTCTGGATCTCTGTGTCTGTCGTGTACTTCCTGTTTTACTTTGTAGGTCTGTGCCTTATGTCTGTGCGTCCAGCTTTGTGCTCTCCCTGTCTCATCTGTGTAATCAGTGTCAGGCGTGTCTCCCAGCTGTTTCCTCTCAGTCCTGATCACCTCTTGTCTGCGTCTGCCCCTGCTCGTTTTCACATCGTACCCTCATTTTCACTGTGTGTTCCGTTTGCCGGCTTGCCTGCCTGTTAGTTTATTACTTTTCACAGTTTAGTTAGTCTTCTGTTCTACATTCATTCCTGTAATAAACCGAGTATCTTAAGTTCACATCTGCCTCCGCGAGTCCTGCTCTTGGGTCCACCATTCCTGCCTGCTGCACACAGCCCAACATGACACTAATGGCCTAATGGCCTTCCCTATGGCCCCTATTTGGGTCTTCGCTGAATACTTAACACTGTCTACAGTGTATTTATAAAGCACCTTTGAGTGAAATTGCTGTTCATTTGTTGAACTGTGCCCTATTTGGGTCTTGGTAGAATATATTAGCCACAGTCAGGCCATTAGGAACACTGACTAACTTTTTGTTTGTTTTAACCCTGGGGCTTTGGTCACACCCTCATCAGCTCAGGTTATTCCACTTGAATGTAGAATCCAATCGGCAGGTGTATATTTTCTCAGGTGCTCCCTTCCCATTCACAGTGCAGCCAAAGCGACCCAAGGTGTGACCACTTCATGGACCTTGTGGAGGGTTTCTCCGCTCTCTGCACCAGCGAAGTAGTTTTCTCAGTCCATCTTTTCTACATTCTACCAAGTTAATGTGCCAGCCAGCCTCCTTCTGGAGGTGGGTGCTGGAGGTTGTTTCCAGGTCTTGACTATAGCCTCCCTGTCTCTTGGGCTTAGCCTTCGCATCTGGCAAACTCTGACCTGTTTTGCATGTGCATATGTACATTTGTAAATTCATTTGAAATTACATATTATGAACTATTGAGGTCACCTAGAGCGGATGTTGGGCGCGTGATTAGTAGTGAGAAAAAACATTCATTAAACTAACATCTTACTGAAACATTGTATGCTCATGACTTACGTCTGCTTTTACTCTATTCTGTGCATACCTATACACACCCCAAGCTGTGGTTTCATGTTTTGTCAGGGACCTAGATCTGATTGACCCAGGGTCCCTGAGCAGTTATGGACTTGTATCATATTATATGTGTTTTTGCTGCTCTATGCTGCTGTCCCTGTTGTCCACGCTTATGTGTGTAAATAGGCAGGTGTGTGTGCTTGTGTGGGTGCAGCTGTGACAGGCACTTTCAGGCCTAGTGTGTGTGGACCTGCCAGGTGGTTGGCCACACCTGAAGATCATCACACACCTGCAGCTGATCAAGCCTCGTCAGAGGAGCTACTTAGGAGTGTGGTGGAGCTCTCATCGACGCTTGATCATTATGTGACTACCCATCAGTGTTTTCAACATATCAGTAAGTGTAAGCTTGCTGCAGTTGGAAAGTGTCTAACGTCCGCCTCTGTTATTTCCCAGGAGGAGCCTGGAAATAAGAGGGCATCAAGCACGGGGTGCATGGACACTTGGAAGCGAGGACACAGGGCACAGACACTGGGAGGCAGACACGGCACGGGAATCTAGGGGGCACGGGGATTTATTGTTGTGTATTATTTACGTCACTGTACATAAGCGCACTGCTTACATTGAAGGGTCCTGCATTCCGGTCCTTCTTTCACTCATCCCCATGGGCTGCCAGCGCAGCCGTGACAGTTTTCTACATTCCACAGGACCTCAACTTCCAAAGTCTTTTCTATCTTTCTCTCACACTCCTAAAAGTACAGTGACCTGATACAACTTGAAAACATTCAAAATGCTGCTAAAAAATATTTCCCCCTTCATTATTTTTTGTGACATTTACATGTTTTCAGATCTGGTTCCTGTCCCACACAGCAATGAATGCATTTAAAAGCAAATCTGGATTCTTGGCTCATGGTGCTTAGACATGCAGACTACAGCAGCCAGGGATTGAACTACAAACCTTTCAATTGGTAAATGACCTGCAACAGCCACTCCACACAGGCTCCTTCATGCATTTATAGTCATTTTCACAATTCAAGTAACTTGCTACCAGTTCAGTTTTTAAATTCCTTGGAATTTCAAACTTTTTATGAAACGAAATAAATTAAAAACAGATATCTGGAAGTTATTTTCTCTATAACTACCCCCCCCCCCCCCCCCCCCCCCAAAAAAAAAAATCTTTTATTTAGCTGCAAATACAACACCTCTAATACAACACCTCTCACTTTATTTCTCACAATCTTGCCTGATGATGTCTGGTGAGCAGCACTCTAGTTAAACATTGAATCTACACTAGTCTCAAACTCTTCTCTCCCGGCTTTGTTTGTTTTCTGTAACTTTATTCCTCTACATCCCTCAGTGACAAATGAATTTTCTGAAAATCTCTGAAAATTCTAAATCAAATCAAAACACAAAAATGTTTCTGTTCACTCCACATTAACAAACAACAATCTTTTTTCGCCAGCGCTGACTTTTTCTAGACTGGACAAAGAGGGAATTGCATCCCATTATCCCAACTGTTTTATCAGTGACTGCTTTGGTTCCTTTTCTCAGCTTCAAATCAAGTCACATTTTTTCCATTACCTTAAAATCAGACCCTTTTTAAAGGGGTGCATCCCTGAGTCCACTGTTAAGCCCAACAGTCATTTCAGTGCAACTAAATGCTAAATATTTAGTTTCTCAGTTTGTTAAAGGTTTCGCTACTCCAACTAATGAGTGACTAGTGAGTTTTGTAATTAAAGATGAAACTCGGGAAGAGAACCCGTTTAGTGTCCAAAGGTGTTCTGTCAGCACTTGTCTCACACAGGCTCAATTAGTTCAAGATAATGTAACAAAATATTTGGCACTGTCTCCCCCTTGTGTGACAAATGTGGTATTGCAGAAATATCATTATCACATCTGTTTTGTCTTTCCAAGTCTGAGAAATTTGTGCAGGTATATATGTGGCTGGTTTTCCAAAACTGCACTGTAATTTGGTCATATTTGGCTGCTCTGATAGGACAAGGTCATCCCACCAAAGACGAGCTCTGGGGGAAAGCATAGCATGACTTTCCTGTTTTGTAAATTGTCTTAATAAGATGCTGCCGACCACACTGAGTAAAGGCAGATCTTATATTAAGTTTTAGGACACCTTTATTTTAGGAAACGATTATTGAAATTGCTGGGTAAATCACAGTCTCTGGGGTGGTTTTAGGCAGCTGTGTGGTATTTATATTTTTTTGTACAGGACTTATTTTACACTGGCTAGCTTTGGTTAACATTTTCGCACCAATTATTTGTTCTTTGTTTTCTTGTTTGTGTTTATGTATAAAGTACTGCAAAAAAAAAAAAAAAAAGTATGCAGGTATGTTGTCATTAGTATTGCCTTTTTACAACAAAAAGGTCCTGGGTTCAAATCCACTCTGTGGGGGAGTTTGCATGTTCTCCCCTTTTGCATGGATTATCTCCAGGTAGTTCGACTTTCTGTCCCAGTCCAAAAACGCAAATGGGATTGGGTTAATTTGTCATTCTAAATTGACCATTGTGAATTGTGTCTGTTGCTGTGTGTGCCTTGCAACATATTGGCGGCCTGAGCGGGGGTGTACCTTGTACCTTTCCCCATGACAGCTAGGTTAGGCTCCAGTGATCCTAAATTGGATAAATGGAAGTGAATATCCATTCGAAGAACTGGCGTTGCAGATGTTTGAAAATATTTATACTATGTAAGCCACAGTATTTTGCTGCATCTTTCAAACTAATGGATGTTACGGACATTGACAAACTGATATTAGAGTGTATTCATATTACAGTACGGTACAGTATTGTTAGGTTTGAAAGCCTCATGTCTTCCCTCCAAACATACCTCTTGTCATTGTGGCCAAATAGCTGAATCTTTGTCTCCTCTGACCATTAAAATTTTTCCAGAAGGCATTTGGCTTGCCCATGTGGACTGCTGCAAATTTAAGTTGAGCTTTAGTTGAAGGTGTTTGGAGTGGGGGTTCTTTCTTGGTTGGCACCATCTGAATCCATGACGATGTACAGCTCAGATTATTGTGGACAGTGATGCTGTTTCCAGTTCTTAGCAGGTTTGAACATCCTAATCAGTTTCCTATCATTAGAAGGTTTAAGTCTTCTACCAGACTATGGCAAAGTCATGCCACATCCAAGTAACATCCATATGTACAATTCTTTGAACCAATGATCTTGGAATCTACAGTTGTTTAAAAAAATGGCTGCAAGATACCCTCACAACATGTGCAACTCTACAGTTCCTCTTCTTATTGAATTGTCAGTGAGTTGCTCAATTGGACTTTCCAATTGTTCTGACTATTAACCAGTCCAATAAATCATTTTATGCCAGTAAAGAGAAACTACCAGTTCTAGTCAATCATGATAATTAACGAGAAGATAATAGGCCTTCAGCACCACTTGTTAAAATATTTAAGTGAGCAAGCGCATATGTTTCTAGTCTCTATGTATGTGTGATGGCCACACCTGCAGCGTCACAACTCTGAAGTTGGGCAAAAGATGC
Organism: Pelmatolapia mariae; assembly: GCF_036321145.2. Classification (NCBI taxonomy): domain Eukaryota; kingdom Metazoa; phylum Chordata; class Actinopteri; order Cichliformes; family Cichlidae; genus Pelmatolapia; species Pelmatolapia mariae. The sequence continues at coordinate 65,005,973 of NC_086236.1, forward strand.
AGCTGTGTTATATATGGGAAGAGTTTATGGGCCATACCATATGCAGCTTTCATGGGTTGCAATAAATAAATAATTTTTAATGTTGTGCTTTCTCTTTGATTTATGAATTGTCTGTTCGCTTAGTATTCTTTTGGGTATTATTTAATTAAAGTGATTATGAAACTAAGCATTGGTTTGTTTGGTGTTAATACATCCTATGTGCCAACTTGGTCTGATCAGCCAGGATTTAGGTCCCCTTTGTTTCTTGTGGGTTAGGTTAGTTTTGTTTGCAAGTTGCTGTTTTTGGCTTAAATTTAGATATATTTATTTGACCTTTTTTAAGGGACCTGTATTGTTAGTTCATTTTGTATATTTTTTTCATTTTGTGTGTAAATAAAACCCACTTTTTTCTAAATACTTACTGTGTAAGTATTTACACAGTGGTCCAAAGCATAGTATACATGGTCCAAAGTATACTATGCTTTGGACCATGTGTGGATTTCAGAAGATCCAAAATAAATTTCATCTTGGGCACTGTGACAAAGTGGGTGAGAACGCCACTTGTCCATATTCTTAGTTAACATTCTTGTTTTGGTTTAACCATATTTTCTGCAATAGGCAAACATTTACTATCCCGGGTTTGTTTATGTTTTGCACTTTTACAGATTATATAATATAACATCTTGGTTTACGTCAATTCCTACAAGTTTGTTAAGTTAACATGTTATTTATTTCAACTGTTAATTTGTATTGTTTAGAGCTTACCTTACCTACCTGTCTTCCAGAAGCAAAAGGAGGAAATGTAGTTTTACTTCCTGCTTTATACCTTCTGGGTTCATCTGAGGTCACAGGAAGAGACCAAGTGCAGGAGGGGAAGAACTCTTGTAATTTAATAAAGTTGATTTTAGAGTGTTTAGGGATAAATAGATTTATTGTTGTAGTATGTATTGATTACACCATAGAGTTTATGTTGCCAGTAAAGAGTAGTAGAGGTTTGAATATAATTATGTTTATCTTACCTACCTACTGAATGGAATAGTCCAGTGGGGAAATTGTTAGGTTAAGTGGACTATTTAAGCAGAAGAACTCAGGTGTATGAGAGGAAAAAGTTCAGGTCAGTGTAGCTGTGTGCAGTTTGACCTTAATTTCTGTTGACTTAAGTTCAGTTATGTTTATTTGAACAGAGTTCATTTGGAGTTGAGTTTCTTATTTGTTTCTTTGTAAATATTGTTTGGGTCACACAATGGTGAATAAATCACTTGCTACACTGGACAGCATCAGTCTCCTGCACTTCTTTGACCGCTTAAGTCAAGTCCTACCACATTTGGTGGCAGCAGCAGTGGTTTTCCAGGCCAATTAAAGAGTGGAGAAGATGTCTACCCGAGCAAAGAGAGGGCTTGTTCCAGAATGTGAAGCAGATGATTTACAAGATGGCAGTGACCAACAAGGGGCAATAAGTGGCCATATTGCTGGACAAGAGAATGTGGCTGAATTGTCCAAACTTTTGCAAACTCTGATGCAACAGCAGGCTGAACGAGATGCTAAACTGGAGCAAGAGCACAAGCGCCAGGAGGATAGATGGAGACAAATCCGGCATCAGTTTGCCCAGCTTCAACAGCAGGTGCAGCACGGCAATCAAGAGCGTCAGTTACTTGAAGTACAAGCATCTACATCGGCTTCTTCGAGAGCACCTACTCCAGAACCATCTCCCAGCACACAAGAATCAAATAGGCTTGACTTGGAGCCAGTACATCAACCCAGTGAAGCACAGCTTTCAACACTGGTGAGACATTCAGGCTGGAAGGGGCCAAAAATGCAACCTTACAATGAAGGTGAGGACATTGAACGTTATCTAATCACCTTTGAAAGAATTGCACATGCTTGCCAGTGGCCACGAGATGAGTGGGCTCTTCACCTAGCACCACTGCTAACTGGTAAAGCACGTTCCGCTTATGTAGCCATGGATATTGATGACACTATGGACTATGCAAAAGTAAAGAATGCTGTCTTGCAGAAATATGAAATAAGTGTTGACACCTATCGAATGAGGTTTCGTTCTAGTACCTTTGGAGCAGAGGAAACACCAAGGGAGCTGCAGGTCCGCCTAAAGGAGTTGTACATCAAGTGGATGAATCCTGAAACAAAGACAAAGGATCAAATCGGAGACGCCATCATCATGGAACAGTTTCTCAAGGTTCTGAATCCTGATCTTCAGACGTGGGTTAAGGAACGTAACCCAAAGACTTCCAAGGAAGCAGCAGAACTGGCTGAAGCTTTCTTAGCAGCTCGTCGACCATCAAAAGACTTCATTCAAGCTAAGTCAATTTCCAACTTGCCATTAAACAAGATTGGTGGTGGCACTGACTGGAAAGTTAAGTACACAAGACAGAACTGGTATAACTCAGATCCTGCCAGATCTGAGATAAGAACCAAAATTAATAAAGTATGTCATTTGTGTGGTCAAATAGGTCATCTTAAAGCTCAGTGTACAAAGATGTCTGTTAGTAAAAATTACATGTGTTCTACTAGACAAACTCAAGTCAGTGAGAATCACAAAAATGAATTTGAATGCCAGCAACATGAGCCATCAATTGGGGTATTTGTTGCAGACAAACCCTGTGTAGCTCTGTTAGATTCAGGAAGTAATCGCACTCTGGTTAGACAAGACAGTCTTCCTAGGGATGTGATCTTTTCAGGAGCAACAGTGGATGTGTGCTGTATTCATGGTGATAAGGTATCGTACCCAGTTGCTGAAGTTGCGATTGAAGTAGAAGGCCAGGGTTACACTCTTTCAGTGGGAGTGCTGCATACTCTGCCTTATCAAGTGGTGTTGGGCCGTGATCTCCCAATACTCACAGAGCTAATAACCAAGCATTCCTGTCAGGCTGAAGCCGTTGAAAGTTTGTTAGCAGTCACAAGGTCAAAAGCTAAGGAGCAACAGGTTAATACTTCAGGTTGGAATGAATTGCCTTTTGCAAATGATGATGCACCATTGGACGAGTCTAGTACTCGTTCTAAACCAAAAAAGAGCAAGAGACAGAGGAGACATGAAAAGGTGAAGGGAACAAGAGTAGCTGAACATATTTTAGATCCTTTAAAGACAGAGGCTCTCCCCTGTGCTAGTGAGGTTGCTAGGCTTCAGAAAGAGGATCTAACACTTAAACCATTGTTCTCTAAATGTGTTCCAGAGTCAACTAAACTTGAGGGAAGGCAGGAAGGGTTTGTGGTTAAGAGAGACTTGTTGTATCGCCGTAGCAAGATTGGTGACCAGTTGGTGATCCCCCAGAGTTTGAGATCTACCATTTTGAAAATGAGTCATTCCATTCCCTGGGCAGGACATTTGGGACAATCTAAAACCTTTTCTAGAATGATTCCCAGATTTTACTGGCCCCAACAGTTCAGTGATACGGTACAATACTGTAAAGCTTGCCCACAGTGCCAGTTAACAGCTCCAGGCAGGAAAGCAGATAGAGCTCCGCTTATCAGTATGCCCATCATTGATACACCCTTTTCACGCATTGCCATGGACATTGTTGGCCCACTAGAACGGAGTAAAGCAGGTCATAAGTACATACTTGTAGTTTGTGACTATGCCACAAAATATCCTGAAGCCTTCCCCCTGAAGAAAATAAAGGCTCGTCAGATTGTTAACTGCCTGATTCAGTTGTTTTCCAGAGTAGGTATCCCAAAAGAAATTATCACAGATCAGGGTACCAATTTCACTTCCAAGATGCTCAAAGAAGTGTACAGTTTGTTAGGGATCCAGGGTGTCAAGACCAGCCCCTATCACCCACAGACCGATGGCCTTGTAGAGCGATTTAACAAGACCTTAAAATCAATGCTCAGGAAGTTTGTGAATGAAACGGGGTCAGATTGGGATCAATGGCTCCCATTTTTGTTATTTGCCTACCGAGAGGTTCCACAAAGTTCTACTGGATTTTCACCATTCCAGCTACTTTATGGGCATCCTGTCAGAGGTCCAATGGATGTTCTGAAAGAAGCTTGGGAGGGTTCGATGTCAGAGCAGAGGTTTAGTGAACTCTCATATGTCCTCAAAATGAGAGACAAGCTGGAACATTTACAAGAACTTGCTAATAACAATCTGGCCCATGCGCAACAGCAGCAGAAGCAAAGATATGATAAAGTGTCAAGAAGAAGAGTCTTCCATGAGGGACAGAAAGTTCTTTTACTGTTGCCAACTTCTGAGAGCAGTCTTCTTGCAAAGTGGCAGGGGCCATATGAAATCACAAAGAAGACAGGTCCAGTCACATATGAGCTTCATTTACCAGACCGTCGAAAGAATCATCAAGTGTTCCACGTCAATCTTTTGAAAGAGTGGACTGACCAGCCACAGGACTCAACATCCATGTGGGCATGTACAGTTGTGGACGAGGAAGAGCCTCAGGAGCAGTACTTCCCTTCTTCAGCTGTCAAAACTGTGTTTCCAGATTTACACCATTTGCCTTTGGAAAGACGTCAGGCGGTGCAATCACTTATGACCAAGGAACTCTTCAGTCTAAAGCCAGGTCGTACACACCTCATTGAACACAAAATCACTTTGCATTCTCCAGACCAACAGCCAATTAGAGATACCACTTGCCGTATCCCAGCTAAGCTATTGCCTGAGCTGAAAGGTGAGCTGGAGGAGATGCTGGCTACAGGAATCATTGAGCCTTCGCACAGTGAGTGGTGTAGCCCTGTTGTGCTTGTACCAAAGAAAGATGATCCTAAGCTTAGATTTTGTGTAAACTTTTCTAAGTTAAATTCTGTGTCTGCTTTTGATCCTTATCCAATGCCGAGGGTTGATGAACTAATTGATCGTTTGGGAAATGCTAAATATTTGACTACCCTTGACCTCTGTAAAGGTTATTGGCAGGTTCCCTTAACAGACTCATCGAAGGACTTAACAACATTCAGAGTGCCAAGTGGACTGTTTAGATTCACAGTGATGCCCTTTGGTTTGCATGGAGCGCCAGCTACATTCCAAAGGTTGGTGGATCGAGTGTTGAGGGGTGCAGAACAATATGCAGCTGCATACATTGATGACATTGTTGTTTTCAGTGGTACATGGGAAGATCATCTGAAACATCTTGCTGATGTGTTTCGACGTATCACACATGCTGGACTTGTCATAAACGCCAAGAAATGTCACATTGCTAAGCCCGAGGTGCAGTACCTGGGTTATGTAATAGGGGGTGGAGGCATTCGCCCTCAGGTGGGAAAAGTGGATGCTGTTGCTGCAGCACCCTTGCCAAACACAAAGAAAAGGCTGAGATCATTTTTGGGTTTAGTGGGTTGGTACCGTCGACTAATTCCAAATTTTTCATCAAGAGCAGCTTTATTGACTGACATGACGAGAAAATCTAGTCCTACAAAAGTCAGGTGGACGAAAGATGCTGAGAATGCATTTAATGATTTGAAAGACTGTTTGTGTCAGAAACCTGTTTTGCAGTGTCCAGATTTTAACCTTCCCTTTACAGTACAAACAGATGCTTCTGAAGTGGGTCTGGGAGCTGTTTTACTGCAAGGAGAGGAAGGTCAGCAGTTGCCTGTTCAGTACATCAGTCGGAAACTTTTTCCAAGAGAAATGAGGTATTCGACCATTGAAAAGGAGGCATTGGCGATTAAATGGGCTCTAGACACCTTACGATATTATCTTGTTGGGAAAGAGTTTGTTCTTGAGACTGATCATCGTGCTTTGCAATGGATTCATAATATGAAAGACACTAATGCCAGGATAACAAGATGGTATTTATCTCTCCAGCCTTTTCGTTTCCAGGTCCAGTATAGACCCGGACATAAGAATGTCATTGCTGATTTCCTGTCCCGTGACTCAGAGGAGTAACGGTCTTAAGGGGGGGGGAGTGTGACAAAGTGGGTGAGAACGCCACTTGTCCATATTCTTAGTTAACATTCTTGTTTTGGTTTAACCATATTTTCTGCAATAGGCAAACATTTACTATCCCGGGTTTGTTTATGTTTTGCACTTTTACAGATTATATAATATAACATCTTGGTTTACGTCAATTCCTACAAGTTTGTTAAGTTAACATGTTATTTATTTCAACTGTTAATTTGTATTGTTTAGAGCTTACCTTACCTACCTGTCTTCCAGAAGCAAAAGGAGGAAATGTAGTTTTACTTCCTGCTTTATACCTTCTGGGTTCATCTGAGGTCACAGGAAGAGACCAAGTGCAGGAGGGGAAGAACTCTTGTAATTTAATAAAGTTGATTTTAGAGTGTTTAGGGATAAATAGATTTATTGTTGTAGTATGTATTGATTACACCATAGAGTTTATGTTGCCAGTAAAGAGTAGTAGAGGTTTGAATATAATTATGTTTATCTTACCTACCTACTGAATGGAATAGTCCAGTGGGGAAATTGTTAGGTTAAGTGGACTATTTAAGCAGAAGAACTCAGGTGTATGAGAGGAAAAAGTTCAGGTCAGTGTAGCTGTGTGCAGTTTGACCTTAATTTCTGTTGACTTAAGTTCAGTTATGTTTATTTGAACAGAGTTCATTTGGAGTTGAGTTTCTTATTTGTTTCTTTGTAAATATTGTTTGGGTCACACAATGGTGAATAAATCACTTGCTACACTGGACAGCATCAGTCTCCTGCACTTCTTTGACCGCTTAAGTCAAGTCCTACCACAGGCACCCATTTTTGTTCTTTAAAAGTTATTAAATATGTATGCTGTACAATTGTTCCACCCTGGAAAAAGAACAGTTCACAGAAATCATTAAAATGCCCAGAATTACCATAATGTTCATGCCCACGATGAGTGCATGGTTACATTTTTAAAAAGGTGTTTAAAAAAGTGATAGGAGGAACTCACACAAAAAGTGTGAATGTTAAGAAACATTACCAGAAGGGGCCATAAACAGTACCACCTTATTTTCTCACTCTCATCTCTGCAGTATATCTTGTTTCTGAACATGCTGTTTATGGCATTAAACATGATGGGAACCTTTTTGTTTTTCCTTTCACTCATGACAAACATTCATCATTTAATTTGTCTGTTTCAGTCCTTTTTTTTAATAAGTTAAAGAGTTGGGTAATTCCAAATGCAACTTTTCAAGCACCTGAAAATACAGCATACATGCAAATTGTGTCGGCACAATTTGTCAAATTGTCTGTTAGTTAAAGCTACAGCTGCTGTATTTAATGTCAATATGCAACACTATATGAAAGAAGATATAAGAAAGACAGGACCTGGAAGGAAGATGAAAGTTCTTTAATATTTGTTGTACATTCAATTTTAAAGCATGGCCTCAAAGGTTAGATGCATCTAAGATGCTGTACTATGTTAAGGATTTAGACCCTAAATGATAATTGAAGTGCTTTTAAAAATAATGCCATCCATGTGTATTGAGCTTCATATATATTGCAATAAATAAAACCCTAAATCAATAATACAATATAATATGCAGCTAGCCAGCGGAATTCTGTTAAGCTTGCCTAAAGGATGTTAATATGGAGCATACAAAAAGAACAAAACCAACTAGATAGATACACTTTTATGCATATGCTACCAGTGGGTCACCCAATAGCTACTTTGTATGTAAATGAATAGCTACCCATAAAAGAAAATGAAACTATATATTCATAAAAGACAAATCTCATAGCTGTACTTCATTTTTAAAAATGTTTGCCAAAATAAAAGCAATTGTGATTATGTTATGTTTAATTATCGCTCATTATATATTTATATTTCTGGCTGTCTCATAACATCAAAACACTGTAAACACACTAATATTTTGTAAATATACAAACAATTTTTACTTCTGTACACAATACCACAGCTACTGTGAGTGATAATTCTGTCTTTCCTACAGTTTCATGTCAAAGTGTCTGCTGATCCTTGCACTTCTCCTCATGGTTTATGATATATAATTTTGTTTATTATGTCTCAGACTTTTTATTTTGAGACAGAATGGTGACACAATGTCATGGCATGACATACAAAATTTTTAATTAAAAAAACCACCTTATTAATAAAAAGTCTGGTCTTTTTGCTCTTTTACCAACAAATGCTATTCAGTGGAACTACAAATCAGTGGGTCTAGCACAGGTTCCTAAACAAAGGTCTGAAATTTGCAGTGACGGGCATAGTCACTATGGAGTTATAAGTTGGCTCCTGAGCTTTAACCTAATATTTTACTGCTTGAAGCAGTGTCTGAGATATTGTGCCAGATTCAATAATAAACACACACAAAAGAAGATGGCTGTGCACTGGTACATATGAGGGATGGTTAAGCAATGGTATATTTACACAACAAAAAATATTTCTTAGTAACTATCAAAGGCCCATCATTAAAGGGTATGTAATTGTATTTCTATTCCTATCTTAAATGTTTTTATCATAGTGTGACTAAATGCAGCGAGCTACACATGTACAGCTGGACAGCTATGTTTTTAGCAGTAAGCTCAACAAAACAGAAGTTTACTACTTTTGCATTTTAGTCTTGCCTTTAAATTTTACCTGGGCATATTCACACTCCACTTCCTTTTTTACATTCTTACCCCCCACTTCATCATACAGGCCTCCCATCTCTAGTGCATTGCTCACAAAATTTCTGTTAATTCCCTCCACAATGCACTTCTCCTCCTCCAGATAAGAGCTACCAGGTGAATTCAAGTCCACAGAGGTTTCTTCCTTCTTTTTCTTGCTCTTGGTCTTCCAGTTCACACTAGAGTAAATTACTTCACACTTGTCGCCTTTGTTCTCAGAGTTTTCGCTTCCTCCTGCACCCACTGGCACAGCGCTTGGCAAGTTGGTCCTACTTGGCTCAGCAACTGCTTTAGGGTCAACAATGCCTGCCTCTCTCAACCTTTCAGCATTTGCATAAATGCTCTCTTCTGTTGTGTTTGGTGCCTAGAATTGCATAGTAAATTTCAGTGAACATTCCGGTGAAGATCATCTGTTCATTCTTGTGTAAATGTAAAAGTATCACACCTTTAAAAAAGCTTTAAAAATAAAGTTAAAGTACCTCATTTCCTTCTTCAGTCGGAGGCTGAATCATCGCAGCTGTGTTGTTTTCATCTATTAACCCAACTTTCGACTTACAGTGATTCGTCTGAGTCCTGAAAAATAAAGTAAAATATCAAATATATATTTTTACAATTCATACACTGCAGTTTTTCACTGCTCACTTTTTAGTTCACAGGATAAACTCATGATGATATATAGTGGTGTATTATACCTTGCTATGTGAAAACTAATCTGAATGTTAACATACAGAGGTCTTGAAAATGAAAACATGTCTAAAAATAACAAACACTGACATTATATGAACTGTCCAATAAACAGCTCAGACTGATGTTAAAGTTAGTCAGTAGTGTTACCAATGTTGAGTATGTTTTCTGATGGATCAAGCGTAAATATACACAGTAGTTGCACAGTATCAGTATTCAGTTAAAGATCACAGAAAATCAGGCCAAATACAACTTAGTAAATAGTAAACGCTGTGGGTAGTTTGAACAATTTTAAGTACCAAATTGTGTACATACCTGATAACAAACAGCAGAACACACATTAGTACTAATAGTAACACTACAAGAGTGGAAACGATCGCTGGATACAGAACTGAACCTAAAAAAACAAAACAAAAATAAATATAAAAATATACCATGTAAAAAAAAATAAAAATAAAAATTCACCCTAGTTAGTTTTTAATTGTATGCATGACATACATAATGTTTTTTGTTTTTTTTAACCCTCTGGGTTTGTTCAAAATTACTACCCTTTCAGCTTGTTCGTGGCCAAAAATGGCCACCATAGAGTCCAGATGGTTAATTAGCCATATTACTCGTAAAATTATCAATGTGGTAAAACAAACTTATTTCAAATTTCAAGGTTTTAAATATTGGAATTTTTTTTTTGAAAATCACCTGCTCTTTACCAGGTCTTAAAATTACATGTATACAGCCTCAGCTGAACTACGAAACATAATATGGTATACTGTGTCATTACTGAACAAAAACTAATCCAAATTTCAGAAGCAGTGTGTTAAAACTGTGCACTCTTACTGCTTCCATAGGAATCACAAGGATAGGTAGCAGCCAGATGCTGATAATCAAGCACTTGATTATTAAACATTCACACTTCATTTAATGACCATCAGCAAGTGTGACCATGTTTATAAAAGCAGATGTTTGTGGCAGTTTGCTGGTCCTGAGCATTCAGGAGTGTGTTAGCACAATACCAATCAGATAAATGTACTGCAACACATTACATATTTTATGAAACTGGTAGTGAGTCGACTGTAGCTGGATTAACCCAACCCTAACTGCTTGTGTGGATTAGTGGAATTCCTAAAGTTATTGACAGTAAATTTATTGCAAATGAATACTAAAATTTACAAAAAAAAAATCCTGACAATATCTCTTAACTGGCTTTGTAGAGCACAGGATATCATTGGCTAAGGTATCAAATCTCCTTGTTCTCCACTGCATTATGTATGTGGGTTAAACAAGAGTATTTACAGTTGCACCAAATACAAACCTTGAGGTTCTGCAGAGCTTTTAAACTTGCTCATACAAAATAGTTGACTGGCAGATCCCAGAGAGTTGAAGCTACGGCAGAGCAGGGTGGAAAAATGCTTCACATGTGGTTGACTCAGAATGAAGGAACTCCTGTGAAATGTGACGTTTAGAGTCTCACTGAATATTTCAAATCCACCAGACTGATTGACAGGTTCCCCATTCAAATACCACTGTACAACAGGGGAAGGGTTTCCCTCAGTGTCACAGGAACAGTTAACCTGACTTGCAGTTTTAACACAATCTGATGAAAACAGGATCTGTGGAAGAACTGTCATTGAAAGAAAGTGAGAGGAGTCAGTCAAAACAACCTTGATAATTGAAAAATATTTGCAAAAATTACAAAAAAAAATGAACTGACAAAGTGACCGGTAAAATACTGTGAGTAAAGATGGTCATGTCTCAAACTGAAGTCCTTTCTGAACATACTTACTTGCAATACTTATCATTACCAGCAGTGTTTTATTGCTTTTGAAATAGTTTTAACCTGTGCAAAAATACAGATCTACCTAATGTATTGCCTAACACAGACTTTATTAAAGTATGTGCAGACTTTTTATATTTATTTCAGAAAATCGCACTGCAAAGATTGTCTTGTTTTACTGCCGAAGGTTGTTTTGTTATAAATGGGGATATTTTTAGTCTGTGCTAATCTGTGCTACAATGTTTGGCTATAGAGGATGCTTACTGGAGATAACTACAAATGTCAGAAAAATGGAAAACACTAATGTGTTGTTACAATTTCTAACAAAAATAGTATAGTTTAATTTTGAGATACATACAATGAATCTCAAGCTGAGTCAGATTAGAACGTTTGACTCCGAGCTCATTTTCAGCCTTGCAGAAAAATGTCCGTCTGTCTCTGAAGACATGAATGTTTAAACTGGTTCCTGTTCCAATTAAAGTCTCCTGCTCTCCATCAGCTCTGTACCAGGTGTAGTTCCTCACTGCTGGGTTGGCATTACTGCTGCAGGTCAGACTCACATTGCTGTTCTCTGGTACTGGACCAGAAGGACTGACTGAAACCATAATATTTTTAGGTGAATCTAAAGAATGAATATTAAAAAATGAAAATTAGTTGTGTATTGTACATTGGGTATTACACTACCCATCATAAAGCCTTATAAATTTATTTAAAAAGATGACATCTTAAGAATGCTTGCACCTTATTTTAGCCCACTGCCTAGCTCTTCTGAAAATAAAGTGTAAAACAATGAAATGTTATGCATACACTAAAGGGCTATTTAAGATCATTTAGATCAGACGAAAACTGTGGTATTTTAGTTGAACCCAAAAAAAAGCAATAACACAATCACTTATATGTAATGGATATTAACGTGTATTTCACGAAGTCTGATTTTTGTATTAAAACAACAGTTTAAGAATGCTGTAACTTTTTAATATAAAAAAATATATACTGTTTCTATTTGCTGAGTATTGGAAAAACATAGTGTATAAAATACTGTTTTAATGATCTGAATCTTTGATGTTGGGTTATACTGATGACATGTAAAGCAGATGTGAAATGTGATATTTACACTGAACATCTATTTGAATGCTGCTGGAACGTCCAACTCCAATCTCATTTTCAGCGTTACAGAAAAATGATCGTCTGTCTCTGGAGACTTGAATGTTTAAACTGGTTCCTGTTCCAATAAGCGTCTCCTGGTCTCCATCAGCTCTGTACCAGGTGTAGTTCCACACTGCTGGGTTGGCATTACTGCTGCAGGTCAGACTCGCATTGCTGTTCTCTGGTACTGGACCAGAAGGACTGACTGAAACGGTGATGTTTTCAGGTGAGTCTGAAAATTAAGGAATAAAACATGCAGATTAGTGGTGTACTGCACTGTATGTTGGGTATTACACTGCCTATCATTAAGTCGTATATGTGTATTTTAACAGTAACTTTGCATGTTCTCCCTGTGTCTGCGAGGGTTTTCTCCAAGTACTCTGGCTTCCTCTCACAGTCCAAAGACATGCAGTTAGAGGAGTTAGATGATTGGCCATTCTAAATTGCTCATAGGTGTGAATGTTAGTCTGAATGTTTGTCTTTTTCTCTGTGTTGGCACTGCGACAGACTGGTGATCTGTCCAGCGTGTCCCAAGGCTCTTGCTCTGTTACAGCTGGGATAGCCATAAACACACTTCTAAACCTGGTGGAAAGTTTTCCCAGAAGAGTTGAAACTACTATAGCTACAAAGAGTTGGCTGACATCATATCATATAACCTTTTTTAAATTGAGAATCAAATGTCATTCTAGTTATATGTGGGTGGGCAGAGGTGCAAAGACTATTGGCAATGCTGTGTGTATGTTGAACTTTTTTCTGCAAAATTGCATTGGTTTTTTATTTGCTGACTATTCAAAAAGATCAGTATTTAATTCCAGTTCTAATGATCTGAATCTTTGATGTTGGGTAATACTGATGATATGTAAAGCAGATGTGAAATGTGATATTTACACTGAACATCTATTTGAATGCTGCTGGAACGTCCAACTCCAATCTCATTTTCAGCCTTGCAGAAAAATGATCGTCTGTCTCTGGAGACTTGAATGTTTAAACTGGTTCCTGTTCCAATAAGCGTCTCCTGGTCTCCATCAGCTCTGTACCAGGTGTAGTTCCTCACTGCTGGGTTGGCATTACTGCTGCAGGTCAGACTCACATTGCTGTTCTCTGGTACTGGACCAGAAGGACTGACTGAAACTGTGATGTTTTCAGGTGAATCTGAAAATTAAGTATTGAAACATGAAAATTAGTGATGCACTGTATGTTGGGTATTACACTGCCTATCATTAAGTCGTATATGTGTATTTTAACAGTAACTTTGCATGTTCTCCCTGTGTCTGCGAGGGTTTTCTCCAAGTACTTTGGCTTCCTCTCACAGTCCAAAGACATGCAGTTAGAGTAGTTAGATTGATTGGCCATTTTAAATTGCTCATAGGTGTGAATGTTAGTCTGAATGGTTGTCTGTCTCTCTGTGTTGGCACTGCGACAGACTGGTGATCTGTCCAGCGTGCGCCCCGCCTCTTCCCCTGTGACAGCTGGGATGGTCATAAACACACTTCTAAACCTGGTGGAAAGTCTTCCCACAAGAGTTGAAACTATTATGGCTACAAAGAGTTGGCCAACATCATATCATATAAACCTATAAATTGGCAATTAGATGTCACTTTTAGTTATATGTGTGTGACCAGACAAGCAAAGACTTTTGTGTACTGAAACAACAGTTTAGGAATGCTGTTACTTTTTGTGCAAAAATGCATTGGTTTTTTATTTGATGACTATTCAAAAAGCTCAGTGTGTAAATTCCAGTTCTCATGGTCTGAATCCTTGATGCTGGGTTATACTGATGATATGTAAAGAAGTTGTGAAATATGATATTTACACTGAACATCTATTTGAATGCTGCTGGAACGTCCAACTCCAATCTTATTTTCAGCCTTGCAGAAAAATGATCGTCTGTCTCTGGAGACTTGAATGTTTAAACTAGTTCCTGTGCCAATAAGCGTCTCCTGGTCTCCATCAGCTCTGTACCAGGTGTTCCTCACTGCTGGGTTGGCATTACTGCTGCAGGTCAGACTCACATTGCTGTTCTCTGGTACTGGACCAGAAGGACTGACTGAAACTGTGATGTTTTTAGGTGAATCTGAAAAATGAGCAAAGAAACATACAAACTGAAATGTTAAGACAATTTTCCTTGCAGAAGTAATGTTTATAAGTTGGCTACAGTGCCTTTAAAATATATATTTTTTCCAATTTAATTAATAACTCATACACATCTAACACCAAACAGGAGAGAAGGGAGCAAACCGCACCAATTTACTCATTTTTTTCTTCAATCAAGAAAATTTGAAGAGTGAAAATAAGAAGTTGCTTTACTTGGCCCTTTCTTTCTAAATACTACTCCAATAAAAATGATTTTTCTTTGTCTTTATATTGACTGACTGAACCATGCAACTTACAGTCACTTCACCAACTTTATAGTTCTTTTTACTGAGTGTCAAAAACTACCCATTCATCATCTTCCAGGGGGGCTGGAGCCTAGTCCAAATGCCACAGGGTGAGAGGCAGGGTACACTGACACAGACAGTGATTCTCTCCTGTGGGCAATTTAAAATCTACAGTAAACCCACCCCTCCTTCTGTGGGTGGGAAGAGAAACACCACATAGAAAGGCTCCAGCCAGATGGTGGACTTGTTATTTCATGATCTATTTTGATACTTCTTTTTTTCTGTGTCTTATTTAGAGTTTGCTCACCTGGAAATGATAAATGCCCTGGTTCTTACATACCACTATTCTACTCTACTTAAACAGCTTTATACAACACGCCTCATCCATTCACCTAATTTATGTTTAAGTGTTTTCTAACTAAAATAATGGAGAAAGTGTTGTGTTCATCGGATAACAGCTTATCTAAATATCGTTACCCGAGGATATTTGGTGTGCAAATTGGCTCCAGTCTGCATGCCAACCTTCCAGATAGTAGATGACCTGCTCTACCTTCTCAGCTACACCAGGCATGTGCAAGGGAGGGCTTGAGCACCTGCCCCTTTCCTGATGGGTGCCCCAAATGCCCTTTTCTGATGATCGCCCCTGATGGCAGAGCACGTTGGTTATGAGCTGCAAATGAGCTCGCAAAGAAGACGCACATTTTTTTGCTCTCTGAGCGGTGTCTATATGGAAAGCCATTTCAGCCAAATATCGCAAGTTTTCTAACACACCTGGTTAAGAAATGCCGTAAAAAAACGGTGTTTAATAATTCAGAATGCCTTGAAAAATGGCGTTGACCTGACAGAACGCCGTATTTTACACCAGGAAGTGGCACCTTGAACGACCCTTCTGAGGGGTGGAAAAAAACCACACTTTTTACCTGTCTTTGAACGCCGCTCAGCAAAAAATGGCATTCAAAGACAGATTAAAAACTGTGTTTTTTCGGGTGTTCAGTGTCAGCTGTGAAGGCGTTTAAAACGCTGTTTTCTTTAAATTATGCAGGGACTTAACCAGACGTGTTAGAAAACTCACAATATTTGGCTGAAATGGTTTGCCATATGCAGAGCTGTAGGAGAAAGAAATTAATTGGGAGACGCAGACTGATGCAACAAAAACCAGTAAGTAGGTGTACAGCGTACACCTAGTATGCGTACACAGCGTACACATAGTCTATAGCACAGAGGTGTATTAGCTTATTATTACATGTTGGTAAATTGTCTTGTGACAACTGACAAATTGAAACAGATGAGCATGCTGTGTGTGCGACAGCGCGACAAACATTACCTCTCCTTTTATTAACTGCACAAGTAGTGCTGGTCATTAGCTGCCAGCTAACTGGGTAAGGGTCTGTAGCTCTGTCCACCGTTTTAGGGAACATATTTAGTTTTAAAGTAAGTTACAGGGCTTTTCCTGCTTTCCTGGAGGGCTTATATTTCACTAAAAATGATCTAATACACATATCCAAATAATTATGGATTATTATAATTATGATTTTTTAAAAACACACCCTATGTTATTAAAGAAAATACATTAAGAAACAAAATATATTAGATTTACATTTCAAATATGACAAAATGCTGATTTTACAGCAGCAAAATTATTGTATCTTTACAGTTTAAACATTTAATAAGCTTTCTGCCTGCACAGAGTGTACAGTCAAACATACTGAATCCTCATAAATACATTATTTTATGTTTATTACTTAATTTGTTTATTTTCATCAATGTATTATTTTTGCACTAGGAATAAATAATAAGGGAAATATTCTGGATCAGCACCATGATGCAAACTTGTGCCCATAGTATATACAGTATTCTGGAGAAGGGTTTTTATGAGTATAGATTTTTTAAATTATAACTCAATATGATATTGTTCAGACATGCCCTGTAAGGACGTGAGGAGGAAACAGTGTTAAAAGGAGCTGTGTGAGGCAGTGGCTCCCTCACCAGCTACATTAAAAAGAGCACAGGTATCAATAACACATGTACCAGTTGTTCCATTGCAAAGGTATTCAAGTATAAAACAATAATAAACACAATGTTTTGGTTCTATCATTACTTTATTATAGATTAGGTGCAAGAGTTGTTAAGTGTGGATAATTAAATAATAGATTAATGCAATAGCAAAGTGTGCCTTGTTCTCAGATGGACAGCAAGTGGAGAGTGATAGATGAGATGAGGAGATAGAAGAGGGTCAAAGAGTGATTCACAGGCAGAGCCTAGTTTATTTCTCACAGTTTTGTTGCCTTATGGTTCCAAGCGCTGTCGCCAATCTTTGCATTTTATTATTATCTCATAACACTTGTTTAATCAGCAACCATTTCTCATATGGACTTTTTACAGTCTCAGATCAACACAGCCCTGCCCTCCAGCACTATCAGCAGCAGGAGCAGCAGCAACCCCTCAACAGCAACATTGTACCCATCAGGTAAAACATGGGCTAAGTTTGCTTTGCACTGTCCCCACCTGATGACAGTGATATAGTATGATGATGTTCCATATTAGATCCTTGATGAATGTGGGTGTGGCTTCAGCCTGGTTCTATGTGCCCCTTTTTAACTTTGAGCACCCGCCCCTTTAAACATCTCTGCACAGCCCTGAGCTACACCCACGCCATCCACCCCTCCTGAGCTAAAGCCAGCCAATCTCACCTCCCCTGAGCTACAGTCCCACTTTACCCAGTTGTGTTCATTATCCATATTTACTGAGTGTGTATTTATTGCCTCTATATACCCACATTTCTTTGTTGCATTGGATTGTTGAATATTCATTTTCTCACTCACATTTGTCCTGGTTTGCATTCAAAGACTATTGGCTACCATCTGGATTTTTCTGCTACACCTGAACAAAGGTTGATTTTTTTATTTACTATCTGTGGCCTGAGTCTGGAACTGGGGCCTCATTCTCACATCACATGACAGTTATCTGAATATTTTTTTTAATAATTCTGCTTTACTGGTTGTCTATTCACAAAACAAATATCCTAACTTGGGGAAAATACATGATAATCTATAGTAAGTGAAACTCTGAAACTGAAAACTGTAAAGTGAAAAACAACTGTCAAATGTGAGTGACTAAATGTAGTTTTAGTCTTAGAGAGAATAAATAACAGATCTAAATAACTGTATTTATTACTAAATACATTACTACTATTTATACGTTATTACTATTTATTTCATTTGAGAAGAGAAAAAATAAACTCACATGAAATATCAGGAGTTAAACTTGTTTCAGCAGTGACATCAGGGCTACCATCTTGTTTCTGGTAGACAGCAGTGCAGGAGATTTTATGTCCATGATGGAGGTGAGAAGCAGTGAAATTCATAACAGAGGTCTTGACTTTAGTTTTGTCCTGATTCTCCTGCAGTGTCTCCTGACTCTGACCCAGATTAGGGCTCCATGTCAGAGCTGGAGGATGAGACCAACATGGAGCTGGAGCAGAGCACGTCAGAGTGACTGAGGTTCCCTCCTTCACCTCCAGTGTGGATGGAGTCAGAGTCGGTGAAGGAGGATCTTGTGGTGGGAAGAAATATTATAATATTAATATCATCAGTCAATAAACAAATGAGCAGTAATTAATTTGTAAAATCCAATAAATTCACAATGTCAGAGTTAAAGCAGCTTGACAAGTGTCATTTATTCACATGAATTGTCTTTATATGGATATAAAAACTTACCTATGAATGAAATATCTACACCAGCTTGTATAAAATTGTACTTCAGATCATTATTACACTCCAGTCTGAAGTAATATTTAGTTCTTTGAAGAAGACTTGCATTATTGAAAGTTGTAGTGCAGTCTTTCTTTTTTAAGTCTCCTGTCATGTCTTTAGTTGGTTTTAGTTTTGCATTTTCACTGGTAAATTTAGTTGAATCAATCCAAAATGCTTTACATGTATCATCTAAGTTATTTTCATGCTTGTTCTCTACATCAAAGGAGCAGGGGATGGTCACACAGGTTCCACTCACGACATGTATATTCCGTGGCATTGTGATCCCCCACGTTCCACCTGAAACAGATACTGCTTTTAATTTCATTACAATAATTGGTATATTGTACTACAATCGATTAAATTTTTTCTGCTTCCCCAGTTCAGGGTTGCTAGGGATCTGGAGCATGTCCCAGTTGGTATGTGGCAGGAGGCAGGATACACCCTGGACCAGTTGCTAATCTGTTGCTGAGCTAACATATAGAGACAGATATCCATTCACACTCATATACTCAAGTCCGGGCAGTTTACAATCACTAGTTAACCAAACCCTGTGCACATCTCTGAACTGTGGGAGGAAGCCAGAGTGCCCTGACAGAACCCAATCAGACAGGAAGAACATGCAAACTCCACACAGTACACAGTGTTCCCATTCAATCATACTAATAGAATTCTATTTGGATAATAGTCAGGTATGTAAACAATAAAGTAGGAATATTAATGAAATTGAAAGGTAATTTGTTCACTTTAATATTATGAAAGACAGACATCACAGCTTCTTTTGCACTCTGACTGAATTGTTAATGGAACATGCCATTACAGACCATAAAGCCAAGTGACAAAAGTAAAACTGCTCTGCAATTCTGCTTTCCAGTTTGAGCACCAGAGTGAAATTAAAAACGTATACAAACACATGCGTAAAGTGAAATAACTAATAAATAATAAAAAAAAACCCTACATGTTAATATGACAAAAAATAAAAATTGTAGTTTAAATTTTAAAAAATTGTCAAATGTGACTCACTACATGTAGCATTGTTTTATTCTAAGCCAGTATTAGAGAGTTCCTACATAAGTAAACAATATAGCCTGGAAATTGTATGTTTTACTGGATATTTTAGGTCATATATTCTCAGAAAAGAAGACCTGCAGTTCACTTTAATCATTAAGACAATCATACATCAAGGAAATCAATTTAAAAGGAACAGTTTGTATATTTATCAACATTTAGGAGCTTAAGTCTTCCATTATGTTTTGCAAATCCCAGAGAAATCATGACTGCAGAAAAACTAAAATCATTATGTTTCTAGCTGTTTTATGTCTAATTTGAACAAAGTCAAGAAAAGTAAGTCAATAGCAGTGACATTATTTATAGTAGAGGACAAATAAACATACTTGAAATATCAGGAGTTAAACTTGTTTCAGCAGTGACATCAGGGCTACCATGTTGTTTCTGGTAGTCAGCAGTGCAGGAGATTTTATGTCCATGATGGAGGTGAGAAGCAGTGAAATTCATAACAGAGGTCTTGACTTTAGTTTTGTCCTGATTCTCCTGCAGTGTCTCCTGACTCTGACCCAGGTTAGGGCTCCATGTCAGAGCTGGAGGATGAGACCAACATGGAGCTGGAGCAGAGCACGTCAGACTCACTGAGGCTCCCTCCTTCACCTCCAGTGTGGATGGAGTCAGAGTCAGAGAGGGAGGAACATCTGGCAAAAAGATCAATCAATAAAAGAAATGAGCAGTAATTCATTTCAGGTTTTTATATGCTGTGTAAAATCCAGTGAATTCACAATGAAGTCAAAGCAGCTTGACTAGTGTCATTTATTCATATGAATTATCTTTATATGGATATATAAACTTACCTATGAATGAAATATCTACACCAGGTTGTGTAAAAGTGTATTTCAGTGCATTATCACACTGTAGTCTGAAGTAGTATTTAGTACTTTGAAGAACACTTGCATTATTGAAAGTTGTGGTGCAGTCTTTCTTTGTTAAGTCTCCTGTCATTTCTTTAGTTGGCTTTAGTTTTGCACTTTCACTGTTATATGAAGTTGAATCACTCCAATATGCTTTACATGTATCATCTAAGTTAGTTTTGTGATTGCTGTCTACATCAAAGGAGCAGGGGATGGTCACACAGGATCCTCTCAAAACAGTTATATTCTGTGGCATCTTGACATTGAACGTTTCACACAGTGCACCTGAAACACAACACAATGAATTGTAAAAAAGAAATGCAAACAGTAATTTACAGCAACAGTACAGTTTTAATTATTGTAGCCTTTATCCAGAGTTATCACTGCTGCTAGGACTTCAGTGTTTAATTCAGGTACAAATGCTAAATATTTTTACTGTTAAATATCTAATAAATGGACACACTTTGTAGTTTAGTAGATGTTTCATGTTAAATAATAATCTTTAGACAATAATCTTTACGTGATGCTGATTTTTTCCACTCACCCTGCAGCAGAGAACTAATGAGAAGAAAAGTCAGAGTTCCAGCCATCTTGTTACAAAAAAGTGAAGTTTAAAGGAGTCTGAAGTTTGCACATGAAACAATTTACATGATTATTTGTTAAACAATACCAGTGAAAAGCTGTTATGGTGAAAAGTGAAGTAAATTATTATTTTTATGTATTCTGTTAAAACTCTCAAATGATGTTTGAGAATATTTTTAGCGCATTAGCTCAAGATAACAGTGTAATACAGCACATATTTTTCACTCAGTAACAGGGCTCATTATTATCTTTAAAATATGTGACAATGACACTAATGGCAATTTTGCAAAGCCCAGCGTTCGCATGTAACTACTATCACTACGAGGATAATTATTCAGCCTCAAAAAAATCTGCTAAGATACCAGCATACAGCTCTTATTTCAAAAAGTTATGTTCATAAACACGATAGACAAGAGAAAAAGAAAATCCTTCACCTTTTTCCTGTGGAACTTTTTCCTCGACAAATATGATGTTTAATCTAAATCGCAATGAATCAAAGAATGATAGAAATGTTATCTTTGCATAAAACTTTGATATTTCTCTCATATTTAAGATATAAAAACTTACATTCTTACGAGTTTCATAAAGAAGTCATTTCTACATATGTGAGGTTTTTTAAGAACTGTTCAGGAAGCGATGTAAAAAGAGGAAATAACACAAAAGTATGAGTGCGAATATTAGATATGCTTTTACCAGAAGTGGCTGTTAACAGTACCACCTTCTTTTTTGACCATGATCTCCACAACACGTCTTGCACCACTGAATGTGCTGTAAGCATTTCTATTCACTTAGTAATAATGTTCTCTATTAGGCTTTGTATTATTTGGCTGAAGGAATAAAGTAGATTAATGTTTCTTTTTTCTAAACAAGAAACTGAAAGTTAAAAAAAGTAACAGTGTGAACTATACAACATATTTGATCTCAGTGTCAAAAAGTCAAACAATATGTAAAATGATGTACTGTGTTGAAGCCAAATGAACTTAATGTCTTAACAAAGCACTTTTGTAAGATGATGTAACCCCCCTACTGTACACATTTTGATGGTACATGTTGAAAATTACTCAACATCATATTATGACTCATTTTGGGCCATTTTATTGCCTAAAAATATATATATTTCAGATATGATCCAAGATAGAGATTCTGTGCAACAATAGTATAAAACAACAGAGAAAATGATTAACTCAGACACCATTACACAACTATTAGAAAGCAATAAAAACATCTGGAAATCTTCCCGAAATGTGAAGAATTGAACAAAATTTTGAAACATATTGACATATGACTTGATACAGGCTTAGATTGGAAATGTCCAATATCATGTTATATTGATTCTCATGTTGTGAGAATCAGAAGAAAAGTTTAGGAGGGAGGCCGCATAGCCAGCTGCAAAGACGAAACAGTTCAGGAGGGCAGGCAAGCTCGCAAGGCATAAGTGGATGCTGTGTTATTTTTAACAAGCGCTACGAAGACAACACATGGTTCCAGGAGTAAAACTGAAAGAGTGGAAGCGATAGCAGTTCAAAGTTCTTTTTGAGATGGAAAGTTTGAAGCCACCGGAAGGACTGAAACTGGTGGGGAATGTGGACAGCAACTGGCGGTGTTTTAAGCAGCAGTTTTAGCTGTATATGGCTGCCATGGGACTGGATTCTAAACCCGATGCCAGGAAAATTGCATTGCTGCTCACTGTAGCTGGTCCTCAAGCCATTGAAGTCTTCAACACGTTTGAGTTTGAGGAAGTTGGTGACAGGAATAAGTACGACAAAGTGGTTGAAAAGTTTGATGCACACTGTTCACCACAGAAGAACACAGTATATGAAAGGTGTGTTTTCCGATCTCGGATGCAGCAACCAGAAGAGACTTTTGATTGCTTTGTGACTGATTTAAAGCTAAAGGCACAGTCATGTGATTTTGGAGAGCTGAAAGATTCTATGGTTCGTGATCAAATTGTGTATGGGATCCATGATAAACGGACTAGAGAACGGCTGCTCAGAGACTCCAAACTAACTCTAGATGAAGTAGAAAGACTGTGTCATGCAAGTGAGTTAGCCCTGCAGCATGCAAGGACATTTAATGAGACAAGCATCACTGCAGTACATGATAGTGCAAAAATAGCTGTGGTT
Organism: Pelmatolapia mariae; assembly: GCF_036321145.2. Classification (NCBI taxonomy): domain Eukaryota; kingdom Metazoa; phylum Chordata; class Actinopteri; order Cichliformes; family Cichlidae; genus Pelmatolapia; species Pelmatolapia mariae. Next base: position 65,028,816 of record NC_086236.1, read on the forward strand.
AAAAAGAAAATGAGGAAGAATATGTCGCAGAAGTCCAGCAAAGAGGATACAGTGTACTCCTGTAAGCAATGTGGTAGCAGACATGAACCGAGACAGTGTCCTGCTTATGGCAAAAGATGTTTAAAATGCGATGGAAAAAATCATTTTGCCAAACAATGTCTGTCGAAAGCCAAACCCAAATCAGTGCATTTAGTTGAAGAGACTGACTTAAGCGAGACTTTCTTTGTGGGCATAGTGTCACTTGGGGATGTAAAAAGTGAGCATAACGAAGCAGAAGACAGTGAGAGACGCTCAGATTATGAAGACACGTGAATTGTTTCACTCCCAATACAAGGAACTTTGGTGACACTAAGGATTGATACAGGTGCACAGGCAAACCTAATCAGCATGACAGAGATCAGTGATATGAAACCAAAGCCCAAAATAATAAAGAAAAGAGTACCTCTAAAAGACTACAATGGAAAGAATATTGAGAGCAGTGGTCAATGCAGACTTAAAGTGAAAATAAAACACAAAGATTATCATGTATTGTTTAATGTTGTTCCAGAGGGTCATGAATCACTGCTGGGTGGCGTGACATCCAAAAGATTAAACCTAGTAGAAAGGGTGTACCACATCAGCTGTGCAGAAGCAGCAAGTGGACAGCGAGGCACAGTTGACTCCATTGTACAGTATTATGAGGATGTCTTCAAAGGTTTGGGATGCCTACCATGCACTTACAGTATCCAGCTGAAGGAGGATGCAAAGCCAGTGATCCATTCACCATGTAGAGTCCCAGCTCCACTGAAGGACCGTTTAAAGAAAGAACTGGACAGGATGTCACAGTTGCAGGTCATTACAAAAGTGGAAGTGAAAGACCAACTGAGTGGGTAAACTCAATGGTGTGTGTGGATAAAAGGAATAAAAACAATGATTTGAGGATATGCATGGACCCTGGCGATTTAAATCAAGCCATAAAACGTGAGCACGACCAGATACCAAAGCGTGAAGAGATTGCAAGTGAAATGGCAGGCGCTAAATACTTCTCAAAGCTAGATGCAGCACAGGGTTTTTGGCAAATAAAGCTAGATGAGAAAAGTTCAAAATACTGTACTTTCAATACACCTTTTGGCAGGTACAGATTCCTCAGAAAGCCATTTGGCATAATCTCAGCATCTGAGATTTTTCATCGTGCCATGGACAACATGTTAGAGGGGTTACAAGGTGTTCGCTGTTATGTTGATGATGTGGTTATTTGGGGCTCCACCCTACAAGAACATAATGAAAGATTGGTAAAGGTGCTGCAACGGGTGAGGGAGAATGGATTAAAGCTAAATCGTGACAAGTGTCATTTTGGTGTAAAGGAAATAACATTTTTGGGAGACAAATTCTCTGCTGGAGGTATTGAGCCAGATGAAAGAAAAATAAAAGCCATCGCAACCATGCCGCGCCCGACAGATAAGAGAGGTGTGCTCAGAGTGATGGGAATGATAAACTTTGTTGGAAAATTCATACCTAACTTGTCAGTGAGAACATCAGCACTAAGGGAGTTACTTCGTGATTCCATAGAATTTAAATGAACAGCGAGGCATGAACAAGAATGGAATGATTTAACAACCACACTGACAATGCGCCCAGTGCTTGCATATTATAATCCAACTAAGAGTCTGAAAATCTGAACAGATGCCTCAAAGGATGGGCTTGGAGCTGTTTTACTTCAAGCTGAAGAGGGGAGCTGGAAACCAGTTGCTTATGCTTCTATATCCATGACTAAGTCTGAAACCCCGATATGCTCAGATTGAGAAAGAATGTCTTGGGCTGGCATATGGACTTGATATTTTTCACTGTTATGTCTATGGTCTTCCTACCTTTACAGTTGAGACAGATCATCGTCCTCTTGTGTCAATCATTAAGAAAAATCTGAATGAGATGTCGCCGAGAATTCAACGTCTCATGATGAAACAGCAGAGGTACAGCTTTGATTTGATATACACACCAGGCAAGCATTTAGCTTTAGCAGATGCACTGTCGCGAGCGTCACAGGTGTGTCATGCAAGCTCCACTGAGAAAGAAGTAGATGATCATGTTAATATGATAGTGGAGTCTCTGCCAGTGTCTGACGCAAAGATAAAACAAGTATGTGAGGAGACAGCTGCAGACAGGGAGCTGCAAATGGTGATGGAAAATATTCAAGGAGACTGGCCCAAAGGGTCTTGTTCAAAGTATTATCATGTTAGATCAGAGCTCAATGTGGTAAATGGACTGCTGTTGAGAGGCAATAGGATTGTGATACCACATAGTCTGAGACAGCTGATACTTCAAAGAATACATGAGGGACACCTGGGAATAGAAAAGTGTAAAAGGAGGGCTAGAGACACTGTGTACTGGCCTGGTATTAATAAAGACATTGAGAACATGATCAGAAAGTGTGAAACATGTAACAAGTTTCAGAGCAGAAAGGCAAGAGAACCCATGATGATTCCTGAACTTCCTACAGCGCCATGGAGGAAAGTAAGAACAGATTTATTTCATTTTAATGGGAAAGACTATCTGTTGGTTATAGATTATTACTCTAACTTTCCTGAGATTGCTCTGCTTACAAGTACGACTGCTAATAATGTGATCACACATGTGAAGTCCATCTTTTCCAGGCATGGAATACCAGAAACTGTCATTAGTGACAATGGTCCTTGCTATAATTGCAAAGAATGGCAGAATTTTGCAAGAGAATATGGCTTTAAACATGTCACATCGAGTCCTCAACATCCACAGGCAAATGGCAAGCCTGAAAAAGGAGTACATATCATCAAGCAGCTTCTGAAGAAGGCTACAGACAGTCAATCATATCCTTATTTAGCCCTGCTGAGCTACAGGACTGCTCCTCTTGACTGTGGTTTATCCCCTGCAGAACTGCTGATGAGTCGTAAGCTACACACAACTTTGCCCTGCTATGCAGAAAGCAAGCAGAGTGAAGAAATTATAAAAAAGCAAGAGCATCTGAAGTGGAAACAAAAACAGCAATACGACAAGGGAACAAGAGCACTTGGATTGCTTGCAAAGGACGATGTAGTGAGAATCCAAGATCAGAATGCATGGAGCAGGAAAGCCATTGTTCTTCAGGAAGCAGGTCCGAGATCATATGACGTAAGAACCGAAGAAGGTCATGTGTTCAGAAGGAACCGTCGCAACTTACTGAAGACTAAAGAGACATTTCAGGAGGAACAATGTGGTGAGGAAGATGAAAATGTTGATGTGTCACATGCAGAGACAGTGTCTGATTTGAAACCATCAAATGGACATGAGAATGTGGAGAAAAGTGAAGTTGTTTCAGAACCTGTATTGAGGAGGTCAGAGCGTAAGGTCAAAAAAACAGCTAGGCTTAATCTGTAAAACTAATGAACTGGATTTGTTTTATCTTATATTTTGATGGTGTTTAAAAAATGCTGAAAAAATATTAATGGAAAAAAATTATTATGTGTATATGTTAGTTTATAAGACATATGTTGTATATAATTCAGAGAAAAGGGGATGTGTTGATATGTAGATGTTAATGTAATGATAAGGTTTACCAGCAGGGGGCAGTGTACTTAAGAAAGGTCATGAATGCCTCCGGGGGAGCACATAAAAGAAGACTGGTCTGTGGTGTGACATAAGAATGGTGTTAATAAAATGTTTGGAGCAGTAGCTCGCAAGGCATAAGTGGATGCGGTGTTATTTTTAACAAGCGCTACGAAGACAACACAGTCAGCAGCAGTGACAGAGCTGATCTGGAGGCCGGCCACCAGGCCTGCCTCCTCTGTGAACAAGCGGAGGTGATGGGACACCTGGTTGATGAGGAGGCAGGCGGGGGAGCAGGGAGGGGAGAGGCGGAAGACTGAACGGCCGAAGATCGGCTAGAGACGTCCACTCTCCCCTGCGGAGGCTCGGGTGCAGGCGGGCAGCAGGTGGAGGAGTGCGGCGCCTCCAAGGACCCCCCAGAGCCTCCAAGAAGGAAAGCTGCTCGTACAATTCGCAGTGTTATTTCAAGGAATAATATTTTGAAACCGCGTTTTCTTCATTTACTGGGTCGGTACTTCTTGAATTTCCTCTTGCCCCTTAATGGCACCATTTGCTCATCCATACAATGTTTCTTTGATATTAAGCTGTTCCAGCTTCATCCTGTCCTTTGTGGCCGGCAGCTGTCGTCGTGAAATGGAGAAAGGTTTTGATGGCTTCCCGCTGTACAAGAGGCATCACATCAGCAGCATGTGAAATGTGTACAATTTGTTTTGTAGAAATACATGAACAAATAATTACATACAGACACATTGTTATCAAAATCTCCCTCAAAAGTGGCCAAAAGAAAAACTGGATTTCTGACGATGTAAAATAAAAAAAAACCTTCATAAAACCTGACAAAAACCCTCTCTACATCATCTTACACTCACATATATTTTTTGATTTGCAGTTTATGTCATTCTAAATAATGATTATGATGACAATGGTGGCTGTAGCTCAGGAGGTAGAGCAGGTCATCAACTGATCAGAAGGTTGGTGGTTCAATTCCTGGCTTCCCCTAGACTGCATGCCAAATATCCTTTGACAAGATACAAACCCCAAATTCCTCTCTGATGCATCCATCGGAGTGTGAATGTTAGTTAGAAAGCACTAAGAAAATGTGCTGGTGTGAGTGGACAAGTTGTGTAAAGTGCTCAGAAGAGTAGAAAAGCGCTATATAAGAACCAGTCCATTTACTATTTGATTACTAGGTCAACCATTCTTACCTTCTTGTCAGACCATGCGGTCCTATGACCATCTGTCAGAAAAGGATGGCCAGCCTTCAAATCTTGATTGATGCTTGACTCAAACCTCTTACTGGACTGAAATTTGATACTTTCCCAAACACTCTGATTGGTTGGAATAATTTCACATGTACTGGGCATTAGGCTTTAAAAAAAACCTTGTTGTTACCCTGGGGCAGGGCTGTGCTGTACAGGGTTAAAGATATTCACAGTAATACAGTGATGATTGGTGACTGGGAGTTATTTGATAAAAGACAGTGTCACATAGAGATGTCTTTACACTGAACACACATTTCAGTTCTTTTACATGAGCACTGAGGAGAAAAAAGAATCTGCACAGAATAATGCAGACAAAAATTATTCTTAATAATTAGGAGGTCTTTTTTACATCCCTTTTATGGTGTTAAAACGATGCCAGCTTAAAATGACACTGACAAATAATATTGAAACTGAAAATATTAACATTGATTCTAATCTGGCATCATTTTAACCCAATACAATAGCCCTTCTTCATCCATTTCATGTTGTATGTGCAGTGTACTACCTGTGTTAAGCTTTGGCTTCCAATCTTTCACCGTGCTGGTCTTGATCCTGTGACTTTCTGAATAGATTAGTATAGAATAAGTAATCTATGCTCAGAAAACAAATGATTTAGTATGCATACTAAAAAATGTCTTTCTAAATCACCCTACCACATACAGTCACACATCAGAAGCTGTAAATTCACATGTAACGCTCAGGCACGGTGCAAACCATAAGATCTAAAAATCATTAAAGTATAACCAGAAACTAACTGAAATAAAGAATATTAATAATCAAAAACATAAACACTGAATCACCAGACTCAGGACCATGACAGTAAGGATGGAAACCTTACGCACTAAAATGAATTTAAAACAAACAACAATTAGAGCAAGAAACTCTGATGTACTAAAATTAAACTGTATTGGAAATGTTGGTATTTTGCTGCTGCCTGAGCTTCTTTAAGGTAGACTCAGGTGTGTGTACAACTGTCCTGTGTTCTGAGTAATCATGGACTTTATTTAACATACATGTTATGATGTAGAGTTCATATGAAAACTCACACTACGGGGTTGCATTATTAACTATGAGATGAGCAACTTGTTGAATGATATATACATTTTTATTACATTCTGCCTTTATTATTATTGCTGCCTGCAGTTCAGACCTGCCATCCATGGAAAACATTTAACATGTTATGAAATAAGAAATACAACAATAAAATACAAACTGTTGAGCATTTCAAATCATTTGTTGTGCTCATCTGTCACTACAAGGCATTCGGACGATTAGATAGTTTATTCCAAAAATGCATTACATCTTCTTGACTGAATAGATAGAAACAATTACATTTGATAACTGGAAATTTACAGGACACTCTCATATAGTACATGAGATTACAAAGATTGCACATCTGGCAATGGAACAATGCCTCATAGCTATGCAAGATCTCCCTCTTAAAAACAGAAAAAGCGCAGATTTGTTGATCAGTGGTATCTCTGTTTCCTGAACTCTTACTTACTCTTACTTCTGACTGCCTATCTGATGCAACCTCACCTGAGAGGTTGCATCAGACGTGGTGCAGTGGACGGAGCAGTGCTAGGTGGCATTTAATTGAGTGAAAAAGGCTCTCTGTGTGGAACCTCTGCTCCACACTCCTAAATTTGCCCTCCCTTTTGTTCAGTAGACTGTACTGAGCAGATGGCTGGAGGCTATTTTGTCCCAGTAGATAGTAGTCGACTACCAAGATGTTTAAATCAGCCAAAAGTTGTCAGAGCATAAAAGCTATAATACAACTGTGAAGTAAGAGTGCTTGGCATCTCTCCACTATCAACACCTAGAATTCTCATTCACCTTCTGCTTTCACTACACCCCTTTAAAGTGATTTCATCACGTAAAGCATGCTATTAGGTTAGGTTGGTTAGCTACACAGTGGTTATTCAATGCATTTCAATAAAGACTAGTATAACAGATAACTGTTTTTTTTCACATTAGTATTATTTAAATGCCAAACAAAAAATACAGCAAAATCTTACAATCTTAAGAAAAAAAATCTTATCTATTGGATCATTTTCAAGGTCAGCATCACTGACTCTTTGGAGCTGTGTTAATGACATCATACTCTGAAGAGCTGACGGTTCTACCACTCAGTGACATATAAGTTGTGTCCTCTTCTTTTGGCTTCACATTCTTTTGTACTTTGCTGCAAAAAAAATGAAACAAATGAATTATTTGAAAGCATGCTATAAAAAAACATGAGTAGGCTTTCCATTGTGAACATACTAACATACAAAAGGCATGCCGCACAGATGACACTGACACTGAAAAACACGCCAGCGAGGACCCAACGAACGACTCCACTGTAAAGTCCACAGTGCATTTCAGACCCTGCCATGAGAAATAATGCCATGGACATTATATTCCTAATCAACTTATACTTAAGTTACAAGTAATTATTCTGGCATCATGACATGGATCAGCTCCAACAGAACAAATCTGATCACTGTCAACTTGTTTGCTTGTTTGTTTTTTGACCATAATCGATAACATTTATGAGTACACTTGAGACCCTTTTGACTATCATGGCCCTTGACAAAATCTTGCACACTGGTAGCATCAACTTTAATGCTTTAATTTAGTATATCTGTTATATGTGTTAGTACTACGGCATGTCAGAGTCACATTGGTGTTTGCTGGTACTGGACCAAATGAACAGCATTGTCTAGTGTCTTAAACAAAGTCTTAAACAGTATAGTCAGGCTGATTTAAGAGATTTAATACTCTACAAATTGTAGAGTGGTAAGCCAGTCTTGATTCCGTTTTCTTTAATTTGTGAGGTTAACTGTTGATTCTATATTGACCAAAGATGTGAGTGTGAATCATTTTTTCTCGCTGGTCTGCCCAGTGACAGACTGCAGAATTTGATAAGCAGAAGAAAATGGAAGGATACATTTTTCAAATTTATGAGACTGATTGACAGGTAGCCCACTGAGTTACCACTGTGAGAGGATCAGTCAAAGCCCCATTGAATACAGTTTAGAACACTTAGACAAACGATGTAAGAACACAACAACTGGTAACATGTCAGTAAAGGTGCTCATAAACTAAAGTGAACAATTTACATAATGTACTACGTATTTACTGAAGTATATCCAGCCTGTCCCTATTTATTTGGGACAACCCCATTGCAATGATGTAAACCATATTGTCTTGTTTTTCTGATTTAAGTTGTGGTGTTATAAATAGGAATGTGTTTTATTAGTGTGGTTGAGACATTAAAATCATCTGTGCTATAGTCTTTGGTGAGCTGTGATACTTACACCAGATACCCAGAAATGTCAGAAAAATGAAACAGGCTACTAGCAATGGACAGTGGCATTCAGTGTAGTAGTTGTAGAGTATAAGAGAGGTGAATTATGAATTATGAATTATTAGAGGTGAATTATTATATGAGAGGTGGATTATGTGTTGCTAAAATTCTGGATGAATAGAAATGCCTAATAATGTGATACATACACTGGACTTGAGTCAGATTAGAACGTGCAAATCCAATCTTGTTTTCAGCCTGGCAAAACAATACCCGACTAGATTTAGAGGCTACAGTGTTTAAACTAGTTCCTGTTCCAAATAAAGTCTCCTGGTCTCCATCAGCTCTGTACCAGATGTAGTTTCTCACTGCTGGGTTGGCATTACTGCTGCATGTTAGACTCACATTGCTGTTCTCTGGTACTGGACCAGAAGGACTGACTGAAACTGTGATGTTTTTAGGTGAATCTAAAGAATGAGTATTAAAACATGAAAATTAGTGGTGTATTGTACATTGGGTATTACAATACCTGTCATAAAACCTTATACATTAATTTCAAAGAATGACACCTGAAGAATGCTTGGACCTTATTTTAAGCTACTATCTAACTCTTCTGAAAATAACGTGTAAAACAGTGAAATGTTATGTATACACTAAAGAGTTCTTTAAGATCATTTAGATCAGACTAAAACTGTCGTATTTTAATTTAATCTACAGAAAGTGCAATAACACAATCACTTGGCTGTATATAATGGATATGAATGTGTGTTTCATGAAGTCTGATTTATGTATTAAAACAACAGTTTAAGAATGCTGATACTTTGTTCTATTAAAAAATATACTGCTTCTATTTGCTGAGTATTCGAAAATCATTGCATATAAAACTGTGTTCTAATGATTAGAATCTAGAACAGATGATACGTAAAGCAGATGTGAAATGTGATATTTACACTGAACATCTATTTGAATGCTGCTGGAACGTCCAACTCCAATCTCATTTCCAGCCTTGCAGAAAAATGACCGTCTGTCTCTGAAGACTTGAATGTTTAAACTGGTTCCTGTTCCAATAAGCGTCTCCTGGTCTCCATCAGCTCTGTACCAGGTGTAGTTCCTCACTGCTGGGTTGGCTTTACTGCTGCAGGTCAGACTCACATTGCTGTTCTCTGGTACTGGACCAGAAGGACTGACTGAAACTGTAATGTTTTCAGGTGAATCTAAAAAATAAGGAATCAAACATGCAGATTAGTGGTGCACTGTATGTTGGGTATTACACTGCCTATCATTAAGTCATATATGTGTATTTTAACAGTGACTTTGCATGTTCTCCCTGTGTCTGCGAGGGTTTTCTCCAAGTACTCTGTCTTCCTCTCACAGTCCAAAGTATTTAGTAATTCTAAATTGCTCATAGGTGTATGTATATCTTAGTAGCTTACTTAACACTGGGCTGCACTGCCCATGAGGCTATATTCTTCAGGGCTATGCATGTAACACTCTGCCTTTATATTAAATAATTTTTTGAACAATAAATTAAAAAAAATATTTTGTCACGTCATTATGTGGGCTGCAAGTAGAGGTGACAATGGGCCGCAAGACTGAGACACAGGCATTAGAGCCTCTTAATGTGTCTTTTGTTTGGGTTTCCACCGGCGCGGAATTACCAAAAATAGAGAGGGGACAGCCTAACATATGAAACAGGAAAAGACCGCCATGTAATCCATTTATTTCAACAAAGTAACTGTATTTGGAATACCACCTTTTTAAACGGTAACTGTAACGGAATACAGTTACTCATATTTTGTATTTTAAATACTAACATCAGTACATTTATTCCATTATTCCCCAACACTGTGACCAGACAAGCAAAGACATCTGCATATTGAAACAACAGTTTAGGGATGCTGATACTTTTTTCTGCAAAAATGCATTGTTTTTTTATTTGTGGACTATTCAAAAAGCCCAGCATGTATATTCCAGTTCTAAGGATCCTAATTTTTGATGTTGGGCTATAATGATGATATGTAAAGCAGATGTGAAATGTGATATTTACACTGAACATCTATTTGAATGCTGCTGGAACGTCCAACTCCAATCTCATTTCCAGCCTTGCAGAAAAATGACCGTCTGTCTCTGAAGACTTGAATGTTTAAACTGGTTCCTGTTCCAATAAGCGTCTCCTGGTCTCCATCAGCTCTGTACCAGGTGTAGTTCCTCACTGCTGGGTTGGCTTTACTGCTGCAGGTCAGACTCACATTGCTGTTCTCTGGTACTGGACCAGAAGGACTGACTGAAACGGTGATGTTTTCAGGTGAATCTAAAAAATAAGGAATCAAACATGCAGATTAGTGGTGCACTGTATGTTGGGTATTACACTGCCTATCATTAAGTCATATATGTGTATTTTAACAGTGACTTTGCATGTTCTCCCTGTGTCTGCGAGGGTTTTCTCCAAGTACTCTGTCTTCCTCTCACAGTCCAAAGTATTTAGTAATTCTAAATTGCTCATAGGTGTATATCTTAGTAGCTTACTTAACACTGGGCTGCACTGCCCATGAGGCTATATTCTTCAGGGCTATGCATGTAACACTCTGCCTTTATATTAAATAATTTTTTGAACAATAAATTAAAAAAAATATTTTGTCACGTCATTATGTGGGCTGCAAGTAGAGGTGACAATGGGCCGCAAGACTGAGACACAGGCATTAGAGCCTCTTAATGTGTCTTTTGTTTGGGTTTCCACCGGTGTGGAATTACCAAAAATAGAGAGGGGACAGCCTAACATATGAAACAGGAAAAGACCGCCATGTAATCCATTTATTTCAACAAAGTAACTGTATTTGGAATACCACCTTTTTAAACGGTAACTGTAACGGAATACAGTTACTCATATTTTGTATTTTAAATACTAACATCAGTACATTTATTCCATTATTCCCCAACACTGTGACCAGACAAGCAAAGACATCTGCATATTGAAACAACAGTTTGGGGATGCTGATACTTTTTTCTGCAAAAATGCATTGTTTTTTTTATTTGTGGACTATTCAAAAAGCCCAGCATGTATATTCCAGTTCTAAGGATCCTAATTTTTGATGTTGGGCTATAATGATGATATGTAAAGCAGATGTGAAATGTGATATTTACACTGAACATCTATTTGAATGCTGCTGGAACGGCCAACTCCAATCTCATTTCCAGCCTTGCAGAAAAATGACCGTCTGTCTCTGAAGACTTGAATGTTTAAACTGGTTCCTGTTCCAATAAGCGTCTCCTGGTCTCCATCAGCTCTGTACCAGGTGTAGTTCCTCACTGCTGGGTTGGCTTTACTGCTGCAGGTCAGACTCACATTGCTGTTCTCTGGTACTGGACCAGAAGGACTGACTGAAACTGTAATGTTTTCAGGTGAATCTAAAAAATAAGGAATCAAACATGCAGATTAGTGGTGCACTGTATGTTGGGTATTACACTGCCTATCATTAAGTCATATATGTGTATTTTAACAGTGACTTTGCATGTTCTCCCTGTGTCTGCGAGGGTTTTCTCCAAGTACTCTGTCTTCCTCTCACAGTCCAAAGTATTTAGTAATTCTAAATTGCTCATAGGTGTATATCTTAGTAGCTTACTTAACACTGGGCTGCACTGCCCATGAGGCTATATTCTTCAGGGCTATGCATGTAACACTCTGCCTTTATATTAAATAATTTTTTGAACAATAAATTAAAAAAAATATTTTGTCACGTCATTATGTGGGCTGCAAGTAGAGGTGACAATGGGCCGCAAGACTGAGACACAGGCATTAGAGCCTCTTAATGTGTCTTTTGTTTGGGTTTCCACCGGTGTGGAATTACCAAAAATAGAGAGGGGACAGCCTAACATATGAAACAGGAAAAGACCGCCATGTAATCCATTTATTTCAACAAAGTAACTGTATTTGGAATACCACCTTTTTAAACGGTAACTGTAACGGAATACAGTTACTCATATTTTGTATTTTAAATACTAACATCAGTACATTTATTCCATTATTCCCCAACACTGTGACCAGACAAGCAAAGACATCTGCGTATTGAAACAACAGTTTAGGGATGCTGATACTTTTTTCTGCAAAAATGCATTGTTTTTTTATTTGTGGACTATTCAAAAAGCCCAGCATGTATATTCCAGTTCTAAGGATCCTAATTTTTGATGTTGGGCTATAATGATGATATGTAAAGCAGATGTGAAATGTGATATTTACACTGAACATCTATTTGAATGCTGCTGGAACGGCCAACTCCAATCTCATTTCCAGCCTTGCAGAAAAATGACCGTCTGTCTCTGAAGACTTGAATGTTTAAACTGGTTCCTGTTCCAATAAGCGTCTCCTGGTCTCCATCAGCTCTGTACCAGGTGTAGTTCCTCACTGCTGGGTTGGCTTTACTGCTGCAGGTCAGACTCACATTGCTGTTCTCTGGTACTGGACCAGAAGGACTGACTGAAACTGTAATGTTTTCAGGTGAATCTAAAAAATAAGGAATCAAACATGCAGATTAGTGGTGCACTGTATGTTGGGTATTACACTGCCTATCATTAAGTCATATATGTGTATTTTAACAGTGACTTTGCATGTTCTCCCTGTGTCTGCGAGGGTTTTCTCCAAGTACTCTGTCTTCCTCTCACAGTCCAAAGTATTTAGTAATTCTAAATTGCTCATAGGTGTATATCTTAGTAGCTTACTTAACACTGGGCTGCACTGCCCATGAGGCTATATTCTTCAGGGCTATGCATGTAACACTCTGCCTTTATATTAAATAATTTTTTGAACAATAAATTAAAAAAAATATTTTGTCACGTCATTATGTGGGCTGCAAGTAGAGGTGACAATGGGCCGCAAGACTGAGACACAGGCATTAGAGCCTCTTAATGTGTCTTTTGTTTGGGTTTCCACCGGCGCGGAATTACCAAAAAAAGAGAGGGGACAGCCTAACATATGAAACAGGAAAAGACCGCCATGTAATCCATTTATTTCAACAAAGTAACTGTATTTGGAATACCACCTTTTTAAACGGTAACTGTAACGGAATACAGTTACTCATATTTTGTATTTTAAATACTAACATCAGTACATTTATTCCATTATTCCCCAACACTGTGACCAGACAAGCAAAGACATCTGCATATTGAAACAACAGTTTAGGGATGCCGATACTTTTTTCTGCAAAAATGCATTGTTTTTTTATTTGTGGACTATTCAAAAAGCCCAGCATGTATATTCCAGTTCTAAGGATCCTAATTTTTGATGTTGGGCTATAATGATGATATGTAAAGCAGATGTGAAATGTGATATTTACACTGAACATCTATTTGAATGCTGCTGGAACGTCCAACTCCAATCTCATTTCCAGCCTTGCAGAAAAATGACCGTCTGTCTCTGAAGACTTGAATGTTTAAACTGGTTCCTGTTCCAATAAGCGTCTCCTGGTCTCCATCAGCTCTGTACCAGGTGTAGTTCCTCACTGCTGGGTTGGCTTTACTGCTGCAGGTCAGACTCACATTGCTGTTCTCTGGTACTGGACCAGAAGGACTGACTGAAACGGTGATGTTTTCAGGTGAATCTAAAAAATAAGGAATCAAACATGCAGATTAGTGGTGCACTGTATGTTGGGTATTACACTGCCTATCATTAAGTCATATATGTGCATTTTAACAGTGACTTTGCATGTTCTCCCTGTGTCTGCGAGGGTTTTCTCCAAGTACTCTGTCTTCCTCTCATAGTCCAAAGACATGCAGTTAGAGGAGTTAGATTGATTGGTAATTCTAAATTGCTCATAGGTGTATATCTTAGTAGCTTACTTAACACTGGGCTGCACTGCCCATGAGGCTATATTCTTCAGGGCTATGCGTGTAACACTCTGCCTTTATATTAAATAATTTTTTGAACAATAAATTAAAAAAAATATTTTGTCACGTCATTATGTGGGCTGCAAGTAGAGGTGACAATGGGCCGCAAGACTGAGACACAGGCATTAGAGCCTCTTAATGTGTCTTTTGTTTGGGTTTCCACCGGCGCGGAATTACCAAAAATAGAGAGGGGACAGCCTAACATATGAAACAGGAAAAGACCGCCATGTAATCCATTTATTTCAACAAAGTAACTGTATTTGGAATACCACCTTTTTAAACGGTAACTGTAACGGAATACAGTTACTCATATTTTGTATTTTAAATACTAACATCAGTACATTTATTCCATTATTCCCCAACACTGTGACCAGACAAGCAAAGACATCTGCGTATTGAAACAACAGTTTAGGGATGCTGATACTTTTTTCTGCAAAAATGCATTGTTTTTTTATTTGTGGACTATTCAAAAAGCCCAGCATGTATATTCCAGTTCTAAGGATCCTAATTTTTGATGTTGGGCTATAATGATGATATGTAAAGCAGATGTGAAATGTGATATTTACACTGAACATCTATTTGAATGCTGCTGGAACGTCCAACTCCAATCTCATTTCCAGCCTTGCAGAAAAATGACCGTCTGTCTCTGAAGACTTGAATGTTTAAACTGGTTCCTGTTCCAATAAGCGTCTCCTGGTCTCCATCAGCTCTGTACCAGGTGTAGTTCCTCACTGCTGGGTTGGCATTACTGCTGCAGGTCAGACTCACATTGCTGTTCTCTGGTACTGGACCAGAAGGACTGACTGAAACGGTGATGTTTTCAGGTGAATCTAAAAAATAAGGAATCAAACATGCAGATTAGTGGTGCACTGTATGTTGGGTATTACACTGCCTATCATTAAGTCATATATGTGTATTTTAACTGTGACTTTGCATGTTCTCCCTGTGTCTGCGAGGGTTTTCTCCAAGTACTCTGTCTTCCTCTCATAGTCCAAAGACATGCAGTTAGAGGAGTTAGATTGATTGGTAATTCTAAATTGCTCATAGGTGTATATCTTAGTAGCTTACTTAACACTGGGCTGCACTGCCCATGAGGCTATATTCTTCAGGGCTATGCGTGTAACACTCTGCCTTTATATTAAATAATTTTTTGAACAATAAATTAAAAAAAATATTTTGTCACGTCATTATGTGGGCTGCAAGTAGAGGTGACAATGGGCCGCAAGACTGAGACACAGGCATTAGAGCCTCTTAATGTGTCTTTTGTATGGGTTTCCACCGGCGTGGAATTACCAAAAATAGAGAGGGGACAGCCTAACATATGAAACAGGAAAAGACCGCCATGTAATCCATTTATTTCAACAAAGTAACTGTATTTGGAATACCACCTTTTTAAACGGTAACTGTAACGGAATACAGTTACTCATATTTTGTATTTTAAATACTAACATCAGTACATTTATTCCATTATTCCCCAACACTGTGACCAGACAAGCAAAGACATCTGCGTATTGAAACAACAGTTTAGGGATGCTGATACTTTTTTCTGCAAAAATGCATTGTTTTTTTATTTGTGGACTATTCAAAAAGCCCAGCATGTATATTCCAGTTCTAAGGATCCTAATTTTTGATGTTGGGTTATAATGATGATATGTAAAGCAGATGTGAAATGTGATATTTACACTGAACATCTATTTGAATGCTGCTGGAACGTCCAACTCCAATCTCATTTCCAGCCTTGCAGAAAAATGACCGTCTGTCTCTGAAGACTTGAATGTTTAAACTGGTTCCTGTTCCAATAAGCGTCTCCTGGTCTCCATCAGCTCTGTACCAGGTGTAGTTCCTCACTGCTGGGTTGGCATTACTGCTGCAGGTCAGACTCACATTGCTGTTCTCTGGTACTGGACCAGAAGGACTGACTGAAACGGTGATGTTTTCAGGTGAATCTAAAAAATAAGGAATCAAACATGCAGATTAGTGGTGCACTGTATGTTGGGTATTACACTGCCTATCATTAAGTCATATATGTGCATTTTAACAGTGACTTTGCATGTTCTCCCTGTGTCTGCGAGGGTTTTCTCCAAGTACTCTGTCTTCCTCTCATAGTCCAAAGACATGCAGTTAGAGGAGTTAGATTGATTGGTAATTCTAAATTGCTCATAGGTGTATATCTTAGTAGCTTACTTAACACTGGGCTGCACTGCCCATGAGGCTATATTCTTCAGGGCTATGCATGTAACACTCTGCCTTTATATTAAATAATTTTTTGAACAATAAATTAAAAAAAATATTTTGTCACGTCATTATGTGGGCTGCAAGTAGAGGTGACAATGGGCCGCAAGACTGAGACACAGGCATTAGAGCCTCTTAATGTGTCTTTTGTTTGGGTTTCCACCGGTGTGGAATTACCAAAAATAGAGAGGGGACAGCCTAACATATGAAACAGGAAAAGACCGCCATGTAATCCATTTATTTCAACAAAGTAACTGTATTTGGAATACCACCTTTTTAAACGGTAACTGTAACGGAATACAGTTACTCATATTTTGTATTTTAAATACTAACATCAGTACATTTATTCCATTATTCCCCAACACTGTGACCAGACAAGCAAAGACATCTGCGTATTGAAACAACAGTTTAGGGATGCTGATACTTTTTTCTGCAAAAATGCATTGTTTTTTTATTTGTGGACTATTCAAAAAGCCCAGCATGTATATTCCAGTTCTAATGATCCTAATTTTTGATGTTGGGTTATACTGATGATATGTAAAGCAGATGTGAAATATGATATTTACACTGAACATCTATTTGAATGCTGCTGGAACGTCCAACTCCAATCTCATTTTCAGCCTTGCAGAAAAATGACCGTCTGTCTCTGAAGACTTGAATGTTTAAACTGGTTCCTGTTCCAATAAACGTCTCCTGGTCTCCATCAGCTCTGTACCAGGTGTTCCTCACTGCTGGGTTGGCATTACTGCTGCAGGTCAGACTCACATTGCTGTTCTCTGGTACTGGACCAGAAGAACTGACTGAAACCATAATATTTTTAGGTGAATCTGAAAAATGAGCAAAGAAACATACAAACTGAAATGTTAAGACAGTTTTCCTTGCAGAAGTAGTGTTTATAAGTTGGGTACAATGCCTTTAAAATACATATTTTTTCCCATTTAATTAATAACTCATACACATCTAACACCAAACAGGAGAGAACGGAGCAAACCGCACCAATTTACACATTTTTTTCTTCAATCAAGAAAATTTGTAGAGTGATAGTAAGAAGTTGCTTTGGCCCTTTCTTTCTAAAGACTGATGTATCCAATAAAAATGATTTTTCTTTGTCTTTATATTGACTAACTGAACCATGCAACTTACAGTCACTTCACCAACTTTATAGTTTTTTTAACTGAGTGTCAAAAACTACCCATTCATCATCTTCCAGGGGGGGTGGAGCCTAGCCCAAATGCCACAGGGTGAGAGGCAGGGTACACTGACACAGACAGTGATTCTCTCCTGTGGACAATTTAAAATCTCCAGTAAACCCACCCCTCCTTCTGTGGGGGGGAAGAGAAACACCACATAGAAAGGCTCCAGCCAGATGGTGGACTTGTTATTTCATGATCTATTTTGATACTTCTTTTTTTCTGTGTCTTATTTAGAGTTTGCTCACCTGGAAATGATAAATGCCCTGGTTCTTACATACCACTATTCTACTCTACTTAAACAGCTTTATACAACACGCCTCATCCATTTACCTAATTTATGTTTAAGTGTTTTCTAACTAAAATAACGGAGAAAGTGTTGTGTTCATCGGATAACAGCTTATCTAAATATCGTTACCCGAGGATATTTGGTGTGCAAATTGGCTCCAGTCTGCATGCCAACCTTCCAGATAGTAGATGACCTGCTCTACCTTCTCAGCTACACCAGGCAGGTGCAAGGGAGGGCTTGAGCACCTGCCCCTTTCCTGATGGGTGTCCCAAATGCCCTTTTCTGATGATCGCCCCTGACAGCAGAGCTCGTTGGTTAGGTGAGAATGAGCTCGCATAGAGGACACACATTTTTTTGCTCTCTGAGCTGCGCCAATATGGAAAGCCATTTCAGCCAAATATCGCAAGTTTTCTAACATGCCTGGTTAAGAAATGCTGTAAAAAAACGCTGTTTAATAATTCAGAATGCCTTGAAAAATGGCGTTGACCTGACAGAACGCCGTATTTTACACCAGGAAGTGGCACCTTGAACGACCCTTCTGAGGGGTGGAAAAAAACCACACTTTTTACCTGTCTTTGAACGCCGCTCAGCAAAAAATGGCATTCAAAGACAGATTAAAAACTGTGTTTTTTCGGGTGTTCAGTGTCAGCTGTGAAGGCGTTTAAAACGCTGTTTTCTTGAAATTATGCAGGGCCTTCCCCATGGCATTAAACAATGTTTTTTTACGCCATTTCTTAACCAGACGTGTTAGAAAACTCACAATATTTTGCAGAAATGGCTTGCCATATGCAGAGCTGTAGGAGAAGCAAATTAAATGGGAGACGCAGACTGATGCAACAAAAACCAGTAAGTAGGTGTACAGCGTACACATAGTATGCGTACACGGCGTACACATAGTCTATAGCACAGAGGTGTATTAGCTTATTATTACATGTTGGTAAGTTGTCTTGCGAGAAATGACAAATTGAAACAGATGAGCATGCTGTGTGTGCGACAGCGCGACAAACATTACCTGTCCTTTTATTAACTGCACAAGTAGTGCTGGTCATTAGCTGCCAGCTAACTGGGTAAGGGTCTGTAGCTCTGTCCACCGTTTTAGGGAACATATTTAGTTTTAAAGTAAGTTGCAGAGCTTTTCCTGCTTTCCTGGAGGGCTTATATTTCACTAAAAACGATCTAATACACATATCTAAATAATTATAGATTATTATAGTTATGATTTTTAAAAAACACACCCTATGTTATTAAAGAAAATACATTAAGAAACAAAATATATTTGATTTACATTTCAAATATGACAAAATGCTGATTTTACAGCCGCAATATTATTGTATCTTTACAGTTTAAACATTTAATAAGCTTTCTGCCTGCACAGAGTGTACAGTCAAACATATTGAATCCTCATGAATACATTATTTTATGTTTATTACTTAATTTGTTTATTTTTCTCAATGTATTATTTTTGCACTAGGAATAAATAATAAGGGAAATATTCTGGATCAGCACCATGATGCAAACTTGTGCCCATAGTATATACAGTATTCTGGAGAAGGGTTTTTATGAGTATAGATTTTTTAAATTATAACTCATGATATGATATTGTTCAGACATGCCCTGTAAGGACGTGAGGAGGAAACAGTGTTAAAAGGAGCTGTGTGAGGCAGTGGCTCCCTCACCAGCTACATTAAAAAGAGCACAGGTATCAATAACACATGTACCAGTTGTTCCATTGCAAAGGTATTCAAGTATAAAACAATAATAAACACAATGTTTTGGTTCTATCATTACTTTATTATAGATTAGGTGCAAGAGTTGTTAAGTGTGGATAATTAAATAATAGATTAATGCAATAGCAAAGTGTGCCTTGTTCTCAGATGGACAGCAAGTGGAGAGTGATAGATGAGATGAGGAGATAGAAGAGGGTCAAAGAGTGATTCACAGGCAGAGCCTAGTTTATTTCTCACAGTTTTGTTGCCTTATGGTTCCAAGCGCTGTCGCCAATCTTTGCATTTTATTATTATCTCATAACACTTGTTTAATCAGCAACCATTTCTCATATGGACTTTTTACAGTCTCAGATCAACACAGCCCTGCCCTCCAGCACTATCAGCAGCAGGAGCAGCAGCAACCCCTCAACAGCAACATTGTACCCATCAAGTAAAACATGGGCTAAGTTTGCTTTGCACTGTCCCCACCTGATGACAGTGATATAGTATGATGATGTTCCATATTAGATCCTTGATGAATGTGGGTGTGGCTTCAGCCTGGTTCTATGTGCCCCTTTTTAACTTTGAGCACCCGCCCCTTTAAACATCTCTGCACAGCCCTGAGCTACACCCACACCATCCACCCCTCCTGAGCTAAAGCCAGCCAATCTCACCTCCCCTGAGCTACAGTCCCACTTTACCCAGTTGTGTTCATTATCCATATTTACTGAGTGTGTATTTATTGCCTCTATATACCCACATTTCTTTGTTGCATTGGACTGTTGAATATTCATTTTCTCACTCACATTTGTCCTGGTTTGCATTCAAAGACTATTGGCTACCATCTGGATTTTTCTGCTACACCTGAACAAAGGTTGATTTTTTTATTTACTATCTGTGGCCTGAGTCTGGAACTGGGGCCTCATTCTCACATCACATGACAGTTATCTGAATATTTTTTTTAATAATTCTGCTTTACTGGTTGTCTATTCACAAAACAAATATCCTAACTTGGGGAAAATACATGATAATCTATAGTAAGTGAAACTCTGAAACTGAAAACTGTAAAGTGAAAAGCAACTGTCAAATTTGACTGACTAAATGTAGTTTTAGTCTTAGAGAGAATAAATAACAGATCTAAATAACTGTATTTATTACTAAATACATTACTACTATTTATACGTTATTACTATTTATTTCATTTGAGAAGAGAAAAAAATAAACTCACATGAAATATCAGGAGTTAAACTTGTTTCAGCAGTGACATCAGGGCTACCATCTTGTTTCTGGTAGACAGCAGTGCAGGAGATTTTATGTCCATGATGGAGGTGAGAAGCAGTGAAACTCATAACAGAGGTCTTGACTTTAGTTTTGTCCTGATTCTCCTGCAGTGTCTCCTGACTCTGACCCAGGTTAGGGGTCCATGTCAGAGCTGGAGGATGAGACCAACACAGAGCTGGAGCAGAGCACGTCAGACTCACTGAGGTTCCCTCCTTCACCTCCAGTGTGGATGAAGTCAGAGTCAGAGAGGGAGGATCATCTGGCAAAAACATCAGTCAATAAAGAAATGAGCAGTAATTCATTTCAGGTTTTTATATGCTGTGTAAAATCCAGTGAATTCACAATGAAGTCAAAGCAGCTTGACTAGTGTCATTTATTCATATGAATTATCTTTATATGGATATATAAACTTACCTATGAATGAAATGTCTACACCAGGTTGTGAAAAAGTGTATTTCAGTGCATTATTACACTGTAGTCTGAAGTAGTATTTAGTACTTTGAAGAAGACTTGCATTATTGAAGGTTGTGGTGCAGTCTTTCTTTGTTAAGTCTCCTGTCATTTCTTTAGTTGGCTTTAGTTTTGCATTTTCACCTGTAAATTTAGTTAAATCACTCCAATATGCTTTACATGTATCATCTAAATTATTTTCATGCTTGTTCTCTACATCAAAGGAGCAGGGGATGGTCACACAGGATCCTCTCAAAACAGTTATATTCTGTGGCATCTTGACATTGAACGTTTCACACAGAGCACCTGAAACACAACACAATGAATTGTAAAAAAGAAATGCAAACCGTAATTTACAGCAACAGTACAGTTTTAATTATTGTAGCCTTTATCCACAGTTATCACTGCTGCTAGGACTTCAGTGTTTAATTCAGGTACAAATGCTAAATATTTTTACTGTTAAATATCTAATAAATGGACACACTTTGTAGTTTAGTAGATGTTTCATGTTAAATAATAATCTTTACACAATAATCTTTACGTGATGCTGATTTTCTTTCACTCACCCTGCAGCAGAGAACTAATGAGAAGAAAAGTCAGAGTTCCAGCCATCTTGTTACAAAAAAGTGAAGTTTAAAGGAGTCTGAAGTTTGAACATGAAACAATTTACATGATTATTTGTTAAACTTTACCAGTGAAAAGCTGTTATGGTGAAAAGTGAAGTAATTCTTTTTTATTTTTTATTTTATGTATTCTGTTAAAACTCTCAAATGATGTTTGAGAATATTTTTAGCGCATTAGCTCAAGATAACAGTGTAATACAGCACATATTTTTCACTCGGTAACAGGGCTCATTATTATCTTTAAAATATGTGACTATGACAGTAATGGCAGTTTTGCAAATCCCAGCGTTCGCATGTAACTACTGTCACTACGAGGATAGTTATTCAGCCTCAAAAAAATCTGCTAAGATACCAGCATACAGCTCTTATTTCAAAAAGTTATGTTCATAAACATGATAGATGAGAGAAAAAGAAAATCCTTCACCTTTTTCCTGTGGAACTTTTTCCTCGACAAATATGATGTTTAATCTAAATCGCAGTGAATCAAAGAATGATAGAAATGTTAGCTTTGCATAAAACCTTGATATTTCTTCCATATTTAAGATATAAAAACTTACATTCTTACGAGTTTCATAGAGAAGTCATTTCTACATATGTGAGGTTTTTTAAGAACTGTTCAGCAAGCGATGTAAAAAGAGGAAATAACACAAAAGTATGAGTGTGAATATTAGATATGCTTTTACCAGAAGTGGCTGTTAACAGTACCACCTTCTTTTTTGACCATGATCTCCACAACACATCTTGCACCACTGAATGTGCTGTAAGCATTTGTATTCACTTAGTAATAACGTTCACTATTTGGCTTTATTGTATTAATTGGCTGAAGGAATAAAGTAGATTAATGTTTCTATTTTCTAAACAAGAAACTGAAAGTTAAAAGCAGTAACAGTGTGAACTATACAACATATTTGATCTCAGGGTCAAAAAGTCAAACAATATGTAAAATTATGTACTGTGTTGAAGCCACATGAACTTAATGTCTTAACAGAGCACTTTTGTAAAATGATTTAACCCCCCTACTGCACACATTTTGATGGTACATCAACATCATATTATGACACATTTTGGGCCATTTTATTGCCTAAAAATATATATATTTCAGATATAATCTAAGATTTTTGTTGTGCAACAATAGTATAAAACGACAGAGAAAATGATTAACTCAGACACCATTACACAACTAT
Organism: Pelmatolapia mariae; assembly: GCF_036321145.2. NCBI lineage: Eukaryota > Metazoa > Chordata > Actinopteri > Cichliformes > Cichlidae > Pelmatolapia > Pelmatolapia mariae. The sequence goes on from NC_086236.1 coordinate 65,051,736, forward strand.
TAGAAAGCAATAAAAACATCTGGAAAACTTCCCGAAATGTGAAGAATTGAACAAAATTTTGAAACATATTGACATTTGACTTGATACAGGCTTAGATTGGAAATGTCCAATATCATGTTATATTGATTCTCATGTTGTGAGAATCAGAAGAAAAGTTTAGGAGGGAGGCCACATAGCCAGCTGCAAAGAAGAAACAGTTCAGGAGGGCAGGCAAGTGGTCAGCAGCGGTGACAGAGCTGATCTGGAGGCCGGCCACCAGGCCTGCCTCCTCTGTGAACAAGCGGAGGTGATGGGACACCTGGTTGATGAGGAGGCAGGTGGGGGAGCAGGGAGGGGAGAAGCGGAAGACTGAACGGCCGAAGATCGGCTAGAGACGTCCACTCTCCCCTGCGGAGGTTCGGGTGCAGGCGGGCAGCAGGTGGAGGAGTGCGGCGCCTCCAAGGACCCCCCAGAGCCTCCAAGAAGGAAAGCTGCTCGTACAATTCGCAGTGTGATTTCAAGGAATAATATTTTGAAACCGCGTTTTCTTGATTTACTGGGTCGGTACTTCTTGAATTTCCTCTTGCCCCTAAATGGCACCATTTGCTCATCCATACAATGTTTCTTTGATCTTAAGCTGTTCCAGCTTCATCCTGTCCTTTGTGGCCGGCAGCTGTCGTCATGAAATGGAGAAAGGTTTTGATGGCTTCCCACTGTACAAGAGGCATCACATCAGCAGCATGTGAAATGTGTACAATTTGTTTTGTAGAAATACATGAACAAATAATTACATACAGACACATTGTTATCAAAATCTCCCTCAAAAGTGGCCAAAAGAAAAACTGGATTTCTGACGATGTAAAATAAAAAAAAACCTTCATAAAACCTGACAAAAACCCTCTTAGACTCACATATATTTTTTGATTTGCAGTTTATGTCATTCTAAATAATGATTATGATGACAATGGTGGCTGTAGCTCAGGAGGTAGAGCAGGTCATCAACTGATCAGAAGGTTGGTGGTTCAATTCCTGGCTTCCCCTAGACTGTGCGCCAAATATCCTTTGGCAAGATACAAACCCCAAATTGCTCTCCGATGAATCCATCGGAGTATGAATGTGTGTGTGAATGTTAGTTAGAAAGCACTAAAAAAATGTGCTGGTGTGAGTGGACAAGTTGTGTAAAGTCCTCAGGAGAGTGCTATATAAGAACCAGTCCATTTACTATTTGATTTCCAGGACAACCATTCTTACCTTCTTGTCAGACCATGCGGTCCTATGACCATGTGTCAGAAAAGGATGCCCAGCCTTCAAATCTTGATTGATGCTTGACTCAAACCTCTTACTGGACTGAAATTTGATACTTTTCCAAACACTCTGATTGGTTGGAATAATTTCACATGTACTGGGCATTAGGCTTTAAAAAAAAAACCTTGTTGTTACCCTGGGGCAGGGCTGTGCAGAGGGTTAAAGATTTTCACAGTAATACAGTGATGATTGGTGACTTGGAGTTCTTTGATAAAAGTCAGTGTCACATAGAGATGTCTTTACACTGAACACACATTTCAGTTCTTTTACATGAGCACTGAGGAGAAAAAAATCTGCAGAATAATGCAGACAGAAATTATTCTTAATAATTAGGAGGTCTTTTTTACATCCCTGCTATGGGGTTAAAATGATGCCAGCTTAAAATGACACTGACAAATAATATTGAAACTGAAAATATTAACATTGATTCTAATCTGGCATCATTTTAACCCCATATAATAGCCCTTCTTCATCCATTTCATGTTGTATGTGCAGTGTACTACCTGTGTTAAGCTTTGGCTTCCAATCTTTCACCGTGCTGGTCTTGATCCTGTGACTTTCTGAATAGATTAGTATAGAATAAGTAATCTATGCTCAGAAAACAAATGATTTAGTATGCATACTAAAAAATGTCTTTCTAAATCACCCTACCACCCACAGCCACACACCAGAGGCTGTAAATTCACATGTAACACTCAGGAGGCACGGTGCAAAACATAAGATCTAAAAATCATTAAAGTATAACCAGAAACCAACTGAAATAAAGAATATTAATAATCAAAATCATAAACACTGAATCACCAGACTCAGGACCATGACAGTAAGGATAGAAACCTTATGCACTAAAATGAATTTAAAACAAACAACAATTAGAGCAAGAAACTCTGATGTACTAAAATTAAACTGTATTGGAAATGTTGGTGTTTTGCTGCTGCATGAGCTTCTTTAAGGCAGACTCAGGTGTGTGTACAACTGTCCTGTGTTCTGAGTAATCATGGACTTTGTCTAACATGCATGTTATGATGTAGAGTTCATATGAAAACTCACACTACGGGGTTGCATTATTAAATATAGGATGAGCAACTTGTTGAATGATATATACATTTTATTACATTCTGCCTTTATTATTATTGCTGCCTGCAGTTCAGACCTGGCATCCATGGAAAACATTTAACATGTTATGAAATAAGAAATACAACAATAAAACAAACTATTGAGCATTTCAAATCATTTGTTGTGCTTATCTGTCACTACAAGGCATTCGGACGATTAGATAGTTTATTCCAAAAATGCATTACATCTTCTTGGCTGTGGAGAATAGAGAGAAACATTTACATTTAATGACTGGAAATTTACAGGACACTCTCATATAGTACATGAGATTACAAAGATTGCATGTTTGGCAAGGGAAAGAGACATCATAGCTATGCAAGATCTCCTCTTAAAAACAGAAAAAGTGCAGATTTGTTGATCAGTGGTATCTCTGCTTCCTGAACTCTTACTTACTCTTACTTCTGACCACCTATCTGATGCAACCTCTCAGGTGAGGTTGCATCAGATGTGGTGCAGTGGACAGAGCAGTGCTAGGTGGTATTTAATTGAGTGAAAAAAGCTCTCTGTGTGGAACCTCTGCTCCACACTCCTAAATTTGCCCTCCCTTTTGTTCAGTAGACTGTATTGAGCAGATGGCTGGAGACTATTTTGTCCCAGTAGATAGTAGTCGACTACCAAGATGTTTAAATCAGCCAAAAGTTGTCAGAGCGCAACTGTGAAGTAAGAGTGCTTGGCATCTCTCCACTATCAACACCTAGAATTCTCATTCACCTTCTGCTTTCACTACACCCCTTTAAAGTGATTCCATCACTTAAAGCATGCTATTAGGTTAGGTTGGTTAGCTACACAGTGGTTATTCAATGCATTTCAATAAAGACTAGTATAACAGATAACTGTTTTTTTTTTCACATTAGTATTATTTAACCGCCAAACAAAAAATACAGCAAAATCTTACAATCTTAAGAAAAAATCTTATCTATTCGATCATTTTCAAGGTCAGCATCACTGACTCTTTGGAGCTGTGTTAATGACATCATACTCTGAAGAGCTGAAGGTTCTACCACTCAGTGACATATAAGTTCTGTCCTCTTCTTTTGGCTTCACATTCTTCCGTACTTTGCTGCAAAAAAAAAAGAAAAAAAGAAAAGGAATTATTTGAAAATATGCTATAAAAAAACATCAGTAGGCTTTCCATTGTGAACATACTAACTTACCAAAGGCATGCCGCACAGATGACACTGACACTGAAAAACACACCAGCGAGGACCCAAGGAACGACTCCACAGAGCATTTCAGACCCTGCCATGAGAAATAATGCCTTGGACATTATATTCCTACTCAACTTATACTTAAGTAATTATTCCGGCATCATGACATGGATCAGCTCCAACAGAACAAATCTGATCACTGTCAACTTGAACTGGATCAGAAATGTTGGATATTGTTGTTTATAGTGAGCTTAAACATTAAGGACAAAAACATGTTATGCTTTTTGACCATAATCGATAACATTTATGAGTACACTTGAGACCCTTTTGACTATCATGGCCCTTGACAAAATCTTGCACACTGGTAGCATCAACTTTAATGCTTTAATTTATAAAGTATATCTGTTATATGTGTTAGTACTACGGCATGTCAGAGTCACATTGGTGTTTACTGGTAATGGACCAAATGAACAGCATATTCTAGTGTCTTATACAAAGTCTTAAACAGTATAGTCAGATTGATTTAAGAGATTTAATACTCTACTTCAGCGGTCCCCAACCCCCGGGCCACGGACCGGTACCGGTCGATGAGTTGTTTGGTACCGGGCCATGAGAGTTGACACTCGGGTGTGAAATTCGTGGTTTTCAGGGATTTTAGCGGGTTTCTTTTTTTAATCGATTTTATCCTTAACTCGGTTTCCCTGGGTCTTTTCCCATGTGTCATGAATAAATCTTCTTTTTTTTTGTACCAGTACTGGTTTATTTTGTTGTATTTATTCACGGCACCTTAAAGGCCGGTCCGTGAAAATATTCCATTTGCTTCCGCTTCTCCTTTTCAGGGTCGCAGGGGGCGCTAGAACCTATCCCAGGTGTCATACTGTGAGAGGCGGGGTACACCCTGGACAGGTCGCCAGTCTGTTGCAGGGCTAACACACAGAGACAGACAACCATTCGTGCTCACATTCACTCCCGCATTCACACCTATGGGCAATTTGGATTAATCAATTAACCTATCCCCACAAACTGCATGTCTTTGGACGGTGGGAGGAAGCCGGAGTACCCGGAGGGAACCCACGCAAACACGGGGAGAACATGCAAACTCCACACAGAAAGGACTCCGGCCTGATGGTGGAATTGGACTCAGGACCTTCTTGCTGTGCGGCAACAGTGCTAACCACCGTGCCACCATGCTGCCAGGCCGGTCCGTGAAAATATTGTCAGACATAAACCGGTCCGTGGCGCTAAAAAGGTTGGGGACCACTGCTCTACTTATTGTAGAGTGGTAAGCCAGTCTTGATTCCTTTTTCTTTAATTTGTGAGGTTAGGTTAACTGGTGATTCTATATTGACCAAAGATGTGAGTGTGAATCATTTTTTCTCGCTGGTCTGCCCAGTGACAGACTGCAGAATTGATAAGCAGAAGAAAATGGAAGGATACATTTTTCAAATTTATGAGACTGATTGACAGGTAGCCCACTGAGTTACCACTGTGAGAGGATCAGTCAAAGCCCCATTGAATACAGTTTAGAACACTTAGACAAACGATGTAAGAACACAACAACATGCATACACTAAAGAGCTATATGAAATCATTTAGATCAGACTAAAACTGTGGTATTTTTAGTTGAATCTAAAGAAAGTGCAATAACACAATCACTTGGCTGTATATAATGGATATGAATGTGTGTTTCATGAAGTCTGATTTATGTATTAAAACTACAGTTTAAGAATGCTGATACTTTTTTCTATTAAAAAAAGATACTGTTTCTATTTGCTGAGTATTGGAAAAACATAGTGTATAAAACTTGTTCTAATGATTAGAATCTTTGATGTTGGGTTATAATGATGATATGTAAAGCAGATCTGAAATGTGATATTTACACTGAACATTTATTTGAATGCTGCTGGAACGTCCAACTCCAATCTCATTTCCAGCCTTGCAGAAAAATGACCGTCTGTCTCTGAAGACTTGAATGTTTAAACTGGTTCCTGTTCCAATAAGCATCTCCTGGTCTCCATCAGCTCTGTACCAGGTGTAGTTCCTCACTGCTGGGTTGGCATTACTGCTGCAGGTCAGACTCACATTGCTGTTCTCTGGTACTGGACCAGAAGGACTGACTGAAACGGTGATGTTTTTAGGTGAATCTAAAAAATAAGGAATAAAACATGCAGATTAGTGGTGCACTGTATGTTGGGTATTACACTGCCTATCATTAAGTTGTATATGTGTATTTTAACTGTGACTTTGCATGTTCTCCCCGTGTCTGCGTTGGTTCTCACTGGGTACTCTGGCATCCTCCCACAGTCCAAAGACATGCAGTTAGAGGAGTTAGATAGATTAGTAATTCAAAACTGCTCTTAGGTGTGAATGTTAGTCTGAATGGTTGTCTGTCTCTCTGTGTTGGCACTGCGACAGACTGGCGATCTGTCCAGCGTGCGCCCAGCCTCTTGCCCTATGACAGCTGGGATGAGGCAAGAGACGGGGCTTCTAAACCTTTTTTTCCCCTCTCTCTCTTGTCGCTTACCCTGCTATTTGGTTTCTTTGCTTCTCTTTTCTATCACTGCGTCGATCACCTGTTTTCCTACTCATCCACAAACAACAGCCTCTATTTCTACACACTCTGCACGATCACGCACACACATCGTTCAAAGGCAACACATTTACAACAGCCTCACAGCGCACACAGATATAGGACACACACACTGAGACGTGTACACACTTGCTCATATTAGTTAATATGCACACACATAATCAGACCTATGGAGCTTCCCGCCGTACATTTTTCTTCTGTTTATTTACAAACAAGTGATGCGTTTCCATTTTCCTCAACCGTCTAAGCGAAACACACAGCGAGACACACTAAGGTTTGTCACATGGAATGTGCACGGAGCTGGCTCCAGAGAAAAAAGGTTAAAAATATTTAACCAACTTAAAAACTTACAGGCAGACGTTGTTTTATTCCAAGAGACTCACAGGCCTGTCACAGGTTTGAATGGACTTAAAACACCTGAGTTTCCTAATGTGTTTTCAGTCTGTTATAATTCTAGACAAAGCGGAGTAGCAATTTTAATACATAAAAATATTAATTTCACAGTACTTGACACAGTTATAGATCCAGAGGGTAGATTCCTAATCGTTAAACTATCTATACTTAACCAAAAGCTATGTATTATAAGTATATATGGTCCAAATGTTGATGATAGGGCTGCACGATTAATCGTTAGAAAATCGCGATCTCAACTCATACTTATGTGCGATCTCATTTCCAAATGACAACGATGTAAAAAAAAAAGAAAAAAAAAAGACGATTGTACCGCATTTTGATCCGGGACGTAATCTGCATGAAAACAAGCGCTCACTCTTCCTGCTCAACAAATGACAAGGGCGGAGCCTTATACCACGTGATACAGAAGCCAGCTGGCTGCTAAAATTGGCAGGGAAAAACCAACGGAGAGCACGTGAGAGATGACGAGAAAGTGACAGGAGAAAATCCGTCCTGGTCAACCATCCAAACATCAATAACGGGAACCTTATACAGCGCTTCCCCATACCCGTCGAACTCCCGCAGGCACAAAGAAATTACGGAGGCTATCACTTATCTCCTGGCTAAAGATATGGCTCCCATCAACACTGTGCAAAACCAGGGATTTAGGAAAATGATCAACACCCTAGACGCTACACAGTGCCGTCCCGCAACTATTTTTCAATTGTTGCACTACCTGCTCTATACACGCAGTGTCAAGCAACGGTGGAGACGAAATTTCAAGCAGTACAACATTTTGCGGCAACGACAAAATGTGAGACATTTGTTGTTTTTATGTTCAGTCTCAACTGTTACGAAGTTGATGTGCAGTTAATAAGTGCAATAAATATTTATATTGGAAAAGAAAATCGTGAGAGAATCGTGATCTCAATTCTAAGCAAAAAAATCGTGATTCTCATTTTATGCAAAATCGTGCAGCCCTAGTTGATGACCCCTCAGCCGCTGGGTGAGAGGCAGGGTACACTGACACAGGCAGTGATTCCTCCTCTCTCTGTGGGGGGGAAGAGAAACTCCACATAGAAAGGCTCCAGCCAGATGGTGGACTTATTTCATGATCTATTTTGATACTTCTTTTTCTCTTTGTCTTATTTAGAGTTTGGTCACCTGGAAATGATAAATGCCCTGGTTCTTACATACCACTATTCTACTCTACTTAAACCGCTTTATGCAACATGCCAATGTTGTTTTGTTTTCTAACTAAAATAACAGAGAAAATTTTGAGATCTTAAGAAAACAGATTACCTAATTATCCTTGCCTGATGATATAGTGGTGTGCAAATTGGCGCCGGTCTGCATGCCAACCTTCCAAATAGTAGATAACCTGCTCTACCTGCCAACCAACCTCACTTCCCCTGAATTACAGTCCCACTTTACCCAGTTGTGTTCATTCTCCATATTTGCTGAGTGTGCATTTATTGCCTATGTGTACCCTCTATTCTTTGTGCATTGTACTGTTCAATCTTTGTTTTCCCACTGTTGTTATCACTCACATTTGTTCTGGGTTGCATTCAAAGACTTTACTGGCTACCATTTGGATTTTTTAAAAATAATTCTGCTTTACTGGTTGAGCATCAGAGTGACTAAAAAGCTTAAACAAGCTTGTGTATTCACAAAACAAATATGATAATATGGGGAAAATACATGACAATATGTAGTAAGTGAAAAACTGAAACTATAAACTGAAAAGCAACTGTCAAATGTGACTGACTAAATGTAGTTTTGTTTTATTCTAATATTAGTGATGTCTTACAGAAATTAATAACATATTTCTGTAATTAATAATCTTCTTTCACCCCAACCGGTCGCAGCAGATGGCCGCCCCTCCCTGAGCCTGGTTCTGCTGGAGGTTTCTTCCTGTTAAAAGGGAGTTTTTCCTTCCCACTGTCGCCAAAGTGCTTGCTCATAGGGGGTCATATGATTGTTGGGTTTTTCTCTGTATTTATTATTGTGCGATCTACTGTACAATATAAAGCGCCTCGAGGCGACTTTTGTTGTGATTTGGCGCTATATAAATAAAATTGAATTGAATTGAATTGAATCTAGGTAACTGTATTTATTACTAAATACATTACTACTATTTATAGGTTATTACTGTTTGTTTTGTTTGAGAAGACAACAAAGAAACTCACATGAAATATCAGGAGTTAAACTTGCTTCAATAGTGACATCAGGGCTACCATCTTGTTTCTGGTAGACAGCAGTGCAGGAGATTTTATTTCCATGATGGAGGTGAGACGCAGTGAAATTCATAACAGAGATCTTGACTTTAGTTTTGTCCTGATTCTCCTGCAGTGTCTCCTGACTCTGACCCAGGTTAGGGCTCCATGTCAGAGCTGGAGGATGAGACCAACATGGAGCTGGAGCAGAGCACGTCAGACTCACTGAGGTTCCCTCCTTGACCTCCAGTGTGGATGGAGTCAGAGTCGGTGAGGGAGGATCATCTGGTAGGAAGGCATATTCTGATCAGTCAATAAACAAATGAACAGCAATTGCCAGGTTTTTAGATGCTGTTTAAAATCCAGTGAATTCACAATTAAGTCAAGTCAGCTTAACAAGTGTCCTTTATTCATATGAATAATCTGTATATGAATATCAAAACGTACCTATGAATGAAATATCTACACTAGTTTGTGAAACATTGTATTTACACTCCAGTCTGAAGTAATATTTATCTCTTTGACGAAGTTTTGCAGGATTGAAAGTTGTGGTGCAGTCTTTCTTTGTTAAGTCTTCTGTCATTTCTTGAGCAGTAAATAGTTTTGTAGTTTCACTGTATGAATACCACCAATATGCTCTACATGAATCATCTAAGTCAATTTCAAATCTGCTCTCTACATCAAAGGAGCAGGGGATGGTCATACAGGATCCTCTCAATACATTTATATTCTGTGGCATCTTGATGTTGAACCTTTCACACAGTGCGCCTGAAACACAACACAATGAATTATAAAAAAGAAATTGAAACAGAAATGTACAGCCACAGTACAGTTTTAATTATTGTAGCCTTTATCCAGAGTTATCACTGTCACTAGGACTTCAGTGTTTAATTCAGGTACAAATAAAAATATTTTTATTGTTAAATATCTAATAAATGGACACCCTTTGTAGTTTAGTAAATGTTTCATGTTAAATAATAATCTTTACACAATAATCTTTACATGATGCTGATTTTTTCCACTCACCCTGCAGCAGAGAACTAATGAGAAGAAAAGTCAGAGTTCCAGCCATCTTGTTACAAAAAAGTGAAGTTTAAAGGAGTCTGAAGTTTGAACATGAAACAATTTACATGATTATTTGTTAAACATTACCAGTGAAAAGCTGTTATGGTGAAAAGTGACAAAAACATTTTTTTAAGTATTCTGTTAAAACTCTCAAATGATGTTTGAGAAAGTTTTTAGTGTGTTGGCTCAACATAACAGTGTAATACAGCACATATTTTTCACTCACTCACAGGGCTCATTAGCACCTTTAAAATATGTGATTATGAGAGTAATGGTAATTTTGCAAAGCCCAGCGTTCCCATGTAACTACTACTACTGTCATTACAAGGATAAATATTCAGCTTCAAAGAATCTGCTAAGATACCAGCATACAGCTCTTATTTCAAGAAGTTATGTTCGTGAACATGACAGACGAGAGAAAAAGAAAATCCTTCAGCTTTTTCCTGTGGAACTTTTTCCTCGACAAATATGATGTTTAATCTAAATCGCAGTGAATCAAAGAATGATAGAAATGTTATCTTTGCATAAAACTTTGATATTTCTCTCATATTTAAGATATAAAAACTTACATTGTTGCGAGTTTCATAGAGAAGTCATTTCCACAGGTGTGAGGTTTTTTAAGAACTGTTCAGGAAGCGATGTAAAAAGAGGAAATAACACAAAGGTATGAGTGCAAATATTAGATATGCTTTTACCAGAAGTGGCTGTTAACAGTACCACCTTCTTTTTTGACCATGATCTCCACAACACATCTTGCACCACTGAATGTGCTGTAAGCATTTGTATTCACTTAGTAATAACGTTCACTATTTGGCTTTATTGTATTATTTGGCTAAAGGAATAGAGTAATGTTTCTATTTTCAAAAAAAGAAACTGAAAGTTAAAAGCAGTAACAGTGAGACTGATGTTGTGTAAATTTCATTAATAAATAATATGTACAATATAAATGTAAGAAAAACAGCTGCATACAGGTATAATTCAAAAATATGACTGTGGTGGGGCGTGGTCTGCAGTGCCGTGCAGGGAGGGCGGACGCACTTGCGCAGCATCTCTAATTACGCCCGCCAACCAACATGAGGGGAATTGGGCTGTTGTGTGTGAGTTTTTGTGGTGTGATGTGCGGCTGACCCCCCAGAGCTACAGCCAGAATAAATAAAACGCCTCTAACACCAAATCTGTGGTCTCGCCGTGTCTCAGTCACGCCACAATGATAATACAAAAATCTGTGCCTGACAGGGGTGTTCTCATGTCACAAAATGAAGAGTTACTATACAGTTTTATAGAGAACCATAGAAATGATTTCCTGAAGCATTCTGTATGGCAGCAAGCTTCAATCAGTCTGAGTAAAAAGAATATCTGCTGCCTCAGAAGTTGTTGTCCATGAAGTTTTGTTGTCCATGATGGAGTGAAGTTTACTCATTACATCCTCTCCCTCAGTGACACAAACACCTCCAAACTTTTGGAGGTGCTGCTGGCATCTCTGACTCTGATGCTGCCCCCTCAGCAGACAAAGGCAAAATAATACACTTGCTACTACTACAGTGCCGACCTGTCAGTGGCAGCAATTTAGGCTTCATTGTATTTGTGAAGAGTCTTGGTATTAAATGAGCTGGGGCACGTACGGTGTATCATTTTGGGTATTAGAGGCTTGTAATTGGGAATTGATGCCATGAACAAAATATAATGTAATAGAAAAATAAATCACTGTCACATAGAGGGGGCACATGCTTGAGCATCAGGTGGAGTCAATTTTCTGATGTCTCTTTAATTTTAGTAATCATTTTTTATAACAGATATACTGCCAAATTAAAAATAATTGCACAGATACATTAAAATTTCTATCAAAACCTACAGAAATTGAATTTAATGTAGTTTTTCATCTTTGGCAGTTACACAATTTTCACAATAGGTGGGAGTGTTTTCAGGGGTTAGCTTGTCCTGTCTCTGAGCAGGAGCGTTTTCATTGTTCTGCAATATCATGGCCATGTTTATGGCTTGTTTCCATAAAGTTCCATATAGTTATTAACTAGTCAATGTCCACTGAAATACAAATATGGTAAGCCACAACTAAAATCCAAAGTCACAATTATTGTTAACTTGTGATGACAATTATGAAAGACAGAAAGCAGAACTGCAATGACATTAAAAGAAAAGCAGCAGGGAAATGTAAGGGTTTTGGTTGAAAATAAATCTGACTATTCATAACAATGGTAAATGGCCTGTATTTGTATAGCGTTTACTTAGTCCCTAAGGACCCCAAAGCGCTTTACACTACATTCAGTCATCATTCACACACTGGTGATGGCAAGCTACATTGTAGCCACAGCCACCCTGAGGCACACTGACAGAGGCGAGGCTGCCGGACACTGGCGCCACCGGGCCCTCTGACCACCACCAGTAGGCAACGGGTGAAGTGTCTTTACAAGACAAGGTTTACAAGACTAAGTTCGAGTGGTTGTTCTGTCAGAAGAGGTGAGAGTGGTAAGCTGGAGCAGAGGTTAGTTTAAATAACTTAATCTTTTTTAGTAGTTACTTGATATTTTCCAGAGAAAAGCAACAATGTAGGATTAGACTGACAAGAGTTCCTCAAGGCGGTGGAAGGTGGACAGGCAGGTTTGTATCAAACACAAGTTTCCACAGTTTTCTCCTCAAGGAATGTGGCAGAGAGCGGTGGCTCAAGCTGGTCCTTAAAAAGCCAGTTACTATTTATCAGATAGAAGGCAAGTGTGACAGATGAAAAGTGTGAACTTGGAAGCTATAGGCAGAGTCCAGAGCAACGGCCACAGATAGGGCAAAAATTTAATAAATTCAAGGCCACAGAAAAACCCCAAATCAGCACCAAACCATGACAATCAAACCCTTCTCTCAAGCTGGTAAAAACTTTCTGCTTCTGCTATGTCAACAGTAGCTATATTAGAATGTTCCTCTGCATTACACTAAACAGAAAGTTTCTCACTCAGTAACATAAAGTCAAATAAAATACATCATGTCTATACCTATAGATATTTATAGATATCTATTACTTACATAGTAATAGTAGTGGTAGAATAGTTAAATTTATGTCTTGCATATTTCTACAACCCTCTATCCATAATCACATACTGTGTCTGCTACCATTGTATAAAGTGTATTATTACTTATTTTGTATTTGTTTATATTTTATTTGTACTTTTGCATTTTTCTTCTGCTATCTGTACCTGAGCTGAGGTAATGCACAAATTTCCCCCTCCGTGGGATCAATAAAGCCTTATTTTATCTTATCATATCTTATCTTGTCATTATTTGGTGCATCTTACTTCTATGTCAAGTGTAGCTGTGTGGCAGGCAGGATGAGGACCCAAATGAAGGGCTCGTAACATGACAGGATGACTGAAAAGAGGCAGCTTTATTGCTCTATACTTAGAAACACAAACTAAATAGAAAACTCAGAAACTAGAAAATAAGAACTGGAAACAACAAACTACCCCTTATCCTAACACTAGGTGGTAGTGTGTTCATATGCTGTCTCTGAGCTGGAGACTTCTAATTGTTCAGCAATGTCATGGATATGATTATGACTTGTTTTCTGGCTGCCATATATAAGCTAAAACCTAGTCACAATTAAAATTCATTGCTGAATTAACTTTTACTGTTATGACAATTAGCTAATAGTAATATTGTGTGTTGGCATGAATAGTCAGATTTTTTTCAGAATATCAGATTATCTGTCCCTTGTGTCTTTTCTTTAAATGTCATTGTAGTTCTGCTTTCTGTCTTTCAGATCAACTGCTGTCAATGTCAACAACCAACAGTGCGCTTTATTCATAAAACTCACAAAACACATATTGATTCCTCGATTTGCCACTGTAGTGTAGAGATATAAAAACAAAACTTCTGTCTTTATTCAACAAATTATTGACCTAATTGGAAGTTTTATTTGAAAAAGAAGTTTTTTTTATTTGTATTTTAACAACAAAGAAAGTGTGTGGATGAGTTACCTATACAATAATAGAAACATTTTCTTGCGCATTCTGCTTTCTTTCCATTCTCTTGTTATTTTTTTTACGAGTAAAAGATATTTTTTTAATACATAAAAAAACGATTTACAGAAATGTTAAATAAGTTTGTCATTTGAGCTGAATTTAACTTTCAGCTCAAAGTTTCAGTGATGTTGAAGAATTTCTTCTCTCTTTGGTGTAAAACATGTGGACACTAGAGGGCAGCGTGTTAATTCTAACTGATTCTAACTGAGTTTGGAAAAGATTCAGCTTCTTCACATTGACACTTAAAAGCACTTAAAAATCATTGTAATTATGTGAATCTTCTAATAGTAACTAATAATAGCATTAGTTGTATTTAGAGTCCATTTGACCATTTAAAAAATGTGCTGGTACATTTTTGTCAGTCATAAAAAGTTAATCACAAAGAACATACTAATCTATTAGAGATTATCTGAGGTTCAATGACAATTTAAACATCTAAAGCATGTTATCAGTTTGAAATCATTAATTCTCCAGATGATTAAGCGGTGTTACAGGTGGTTTAAGCTATTAACACACCTGTCTGGGTTTTTAGGATCTACTTTCACAGCTTGAACTCAGACCGTAAGATTTAATGGTTGAGATGGTTCATTTCTGTGTGATCATTTTCCTCTAATCACTTCTGTAGAATAGTTCAGTAGCTCCTCTATCTTTGTTTGAAGCTCCTTGGCTTTCTCTGCATTCTCCCCCTTTTCCACTGTCCCTGCCACCTGGAGCCCCTTCAGCACTGACTGCAGGGCGTCCGCATTCTTGACAGAGTCCATCTGGTCTCTGTCAGTCCGGATCTCCTCCACCCAATCCAGGTATGCCTGAAGTAACCCAAGGTCGTCCACAAAGTTTGCAATGATCCTGAGTTCCGGCCGACGTTTCTCCAGTTCCTTCAGTCTTCTCCTCCCAGTTTCCCCAATGTCATTTCCAACAATGCTGTAGAATGAAGAAATCACTGGTTAACAGATTTTTGAACATGCCTTTTTACAACTATCATTACAAAAAAGGATCCAGATTAAAAATGGCAGTGCTATAACATGGAGTGCATTGGGCACATGCAGATTTATTTTTTAATCTTACGTCAGTGTCTTCAGAGAAGTGTTTTTGCTGAGACAGTTGACAATGTTTTCTGTTCCTCTCTCTGTGATGCCGGTGATGTCCAGATAAAGTTCCTCCACAGTGCTGTTGTTCTCCAAAGCATTCCACAGCTCCAAAACCCCCTCAGGACCCAGGTTGTTGCCGCACATACTGTACACAGAAGCAGGAAACATATTCTGTGTGTGCTGCTTATATCAAAAAATGTCAAGGTTTTGAAAAGTCATGGGGAAAAGCATTTTTTGTGGCAATCAACAACACAATCTCTACAGATCCCACACTACTCACTAGAAGTGTCATTATCCTATAATTGGAAAGCATCAGTTTAACCAAAAAACTTGGATTAAATCAATTAAGTTTTAATTGGTTGCTTGCTTCCATTAAATCTCTGCTAGTTATGGACACATTAATTGATTAATCACACTATAACTAAATATATTAAGTTGCATTACAATTTTATGTATATGTAGGGTGTATGTCCAAAAGAGTTTGAGAAATTAAGCTGATCTTTAATTAGCTTGTCATGACCCCTGAGTTTTGCCTTTGAGTTACACCTTTAGTGTTTTGGATGCTTGGCCTTTTTTCCACTTTTCAAATCTAATTTCGGGAAGTCTCTGGAGTTTATTTGTGTCAGATTCTTTGTATTTTGATTTATTTCCCAAGCCTCCTCCAATATCCCTGTATATTCCTCTTGTCTGCGTATCGTTATTTAGTATTCTTTATTAGCTGGATGGATGGGTTTAATTATTGTTCCTAGTTTTTAATTTATTTCTAGCTAAGTTTTAGTTCCTGATTTGTTTTTGGTTTTATTCGTATACCTTCTAGAGTTTTGAGTCTTTTTTAAAATCCTGTTTTACTTCATTAGATTCTCTCTCTTGTGTTTATCCCAGTGATGTTCAGCTATGTTTAGTTTCCCTCCTGTTTCTGTGTCCAACCATGCCCGTGTTTTCCTTAGCATCACACTTTGTCCCTGTGTTGTTAGTTCATGGTGCGGTCACAGTTTTTTCTCCAGCACTCTTCTTTTCTGTAAGGTTTGTGTTTAGGATATTATCATCTCTAATTAGGGCTTGTTTTTTGTTAACTTATTGTCCAGTCTGAATTTGAGTCCAGTCATCCTGTATTTCACGATGCAGATATGCAATATTTCTATGATAAATATGTTTTTGGACTACTTTCCATGTAAATGACTAAAACATAACATTTAAGGCAGTAACACACTGTAGGTTCTAAAAAATAATTTTAACCTGAGTGTTGAATATTTTAAATGACTTACAAGAGCTTCTTCACTTGGCACTCATTTGATTTCAGAATGGCAGATTCTAAAATAGCTGCTTGCTTATCCAGGCAGTTGTATCTCAAACTGAAAGAAAGAAACTTTTGGTTAACATTGTTTTTGGCCGTCTTACATGTAAGGGGGTTTGGGTCCATCCCAGCATGCATTAAACAGAAGGCAGGGTTCACATCCATCACAGAGCTAACACACACAGAGAAAAGCATGCAGACACGGAGGGAATATGCAAGCTCCCCACAGAATGGCATCAAACAGCTGGAAAGCTCAAACCCCAACTTATTTTTATTTTATTTTAACTGCACTATATATTTTTAAGTGAATATAAAATGAGCTACTCACTAGAGAGATTCACATCGATGTAGAATTGGTCTCAGTCTGTTGAGTCCTCGGTTTCCAATGTTAGAGTAGCCCAAGTTGAGCTCTTGCAGCTTGTGTGGGGAAAACTGCAGCACGTAGTGTATCGCTGCACAGTCCACAACACTGAGCTTCATTTTAAACAGGTTGAGTTTTGTGATCTCTGGTGCTGCAATGCTAGTGGTTTCCTTCATGTGGAACTCCATCAGACAGTGGAGAAGATTTAGGGCTACCTGGTTTTCCAGCTCCCTGGTTTTAAACTGATCTTGGAACCACAAACCGAGCCTGTTGGGGATGCTGTCCTCTTGCTCGATGGGAGAATGCACAAGACCTTCTAAATGACCTGACAACCGTGCTCGCAGCATTCCCATGAAGAAACGTGTGAACATTTGGAGACTTTCGAGCTTATCCATGCTAAGGTGTAAATTTTGAAGGGGTGCAGCAGTAGAGGATGATGGACGTACCCCGAAGCACCAAAAGTCAAGAGCTTGTATTATGTCGTCCTTGCTGGAGAGGTTGATTGCGCAGTACAAGGCAGCCAGATGTTCTTGAACAGTAAGGTGGAAGAAAGAAAACATCTCCACTGTCTCCTCTTTAATAGGCTGGAGGATATGACAGAGAAAGGTGCTCTGAACATCAGCAGGTGTGACACCGTAGTTCTCCAAATCTGCTTTATCAAACAATATCTTCTTCTGCAGAAGGTTTTCATAAGCCAGTTTCCCCAGTTTCATCAGTTGTTGTTTAGCTAGGCTAAGAACCTCTGATCTAGGTGTGCTTCTCTCTGTCCTCCCTTTTAGTCCATGGTGTTTGACTGCTGTAAACAAATAGCAGAAATAAACCTCGCTGACTGTTCTGGGTGGGCTTAACTCCAGAGACTTTGATACACCAGCATTGTTAGGCTGTGAAGAGAAGAACTCAGCCATAGCGGTACAGATGATGTAGCAATAAAGAGGGATGAAGGAAAGCACAAATAGGTTGTCATTGTTCACAATGTAATCATACACCTTTTGAGCAACTTCACTGTCTTTGTAAAACTTGGCAGTGTATTCTTTCACCTGGTCCTCCTCAAATCCCAGCACCACACAACATCTCTGAAAGAAACGCTTGGGAGCTTCTGTAGATGGCCTTGTTGTAATTATGACTGATGCTTCTGGAAGAAGGCTTCCTTTTATCAAAGCCACCATCAGCTCTGACACCAGTACGTTTGATTTTACATCAATGTTTTTGTCCCGACTGTTCCAGTCCAGAGGGAATTTAAACTCATCTAAACCATCTAAGATGAAAAGCAATGATTTTGGTGTGGTGAGCAGGTCAGGTAGAGCCTCCTTTAGGTATCGGAACCGTTGTCCAAGCAGCTCCAGTAAACTCAGTGGTTTATCAACTAGATTGAGCTCTCTGAAGCGTAGGTCAAAAATGCAGGTGAATTCACGCATGTTCTTCCCAATTGCCCACTCGTAGACCAATCTCTGTACTGCCACACTCTTTCCTATACCTGCAATACCCTTCACTTTCACCCTTTTAGGGGCTCGTCCCAATGCTTCTTGGGGGCTCAACAGATGGCCGGGCCGGATACGCTGGCAGGCCTGGTGGACATAGATGCGAGCACGTCTGCCCGCCAAGGCAAAGTACTCATGTTGGCTACTGTCAACTAAGTCATTGTCTTCTGTCACGAAAAGGTCAGTGTAGCGGATCTCGATGTGAGAAGCTGAGTTTGAAGCCTCCCTGTTTCCCTCTGAGTAACATTTTAACTGCTCTGTGCGTTTCAGTAAGGTTGTTTTATGGGCAGAAATCGAAACTGGAATAGAAGATAAAGATATTTTTAAAAAACAAAATTACATTAATCTGCAGTGTTTTATAAGATAAAGATTGTGGCTTCTTGAATTCAGTTGACCTGTTTTCATCCTACCTCGGATGCTGGCCAACTTTAGACTCCTGCAAGGTTTTGGCTCTTCCTTAGCTGCAATGTGAAAGTCAGATCTCCTTACTTGATTGCAAGCACAGGAATCAAATCACGGAAAATTGCATTTGCCTAATGTCAGTTTGCATTTTAAATTGACTGATTATGTCCATTTCCAGCTCTATATTTTTTTTTATAGACTCCAGTAGAGAAGTTTGCGTGATTAACAGTTCAGAATAACCCTTTTTTACAGTATAGCGGTAAATCAAGGCATACATTCATATCCATACACATATTCCATATACAGCAAAAAATGAAACCATGAATTATAAATTAAAAAAAACAGGACAACATTTATTGCTTATCTCTATAAAGAAAACATACCAGAAATAACTTATACTACTATATAATTCATACGTAAATATTTTTTTTGATGAAACAATGAATTCATACCATTAACGTCAGTGGTGAGGGTGAATCCTTTGCTCTTTGCTTTAAACAGTTTAGCAATGGGGCTTTTGGACTTCTTGTCTGTTGAAATCATAGAATAATTTATAGTTATTTTATATGTATTTGTTTAAAACGTCAGATTCACAGGTGACTCTGCTGACTGAGCATTTTCATATCCCTGAGTCTCATTATCAGGGAACTATGAATACCTGATCCAAATATCCAAATCACTGACATTTTTTAACTTATGATAGTTGAGCTCAATGTCCATTATCTCTTAAAACTCTCACCAAAGTAAAAAAAAAAAAAAAAATCCTGGCGAGGCATCAAAGCTGATTGTACCCTGCATCTAATCTTCTTTCATGTCTTTCCTCAATAGGTTGTAAAAGTTGTCTTCTCTTAACAGCCCCTCACATTCAGTTCAAGGTTGCAAAGAAGATTAACTTCAGTTACACCTGTTTATGTAAAAACCAACAGCAGCACATTAAAGCAGCCTCACCTTCAACTTTCACAGATGCAGGTGCTGATTTAGTGACTGCATTGTTCCTGCAGTGTCTCTCGACCCAGACCTGCAGATCTCTGCAGTAGTAATCCTGCACTTCCCTCAACACCTGCAGGAACTTTTGGCTGCTCTCCTCTGTGGCACACACTGTCTCCAGTGCCTTTGCCACAGCATTGGAAGGCGACCTCTCCAGCAAAGACAGGTAGCAGGCAGACGAAAGCACCTCGGCATCACGCAGCCAACGCAGCAAGGGCGCTGGATGGTCACATGTCCACTTCAGCAATAAGTCTCTCTGAGAACGGAGCAGCTGCTGAGCTGAGCTCATAACTTCTTACAATAGTGCTGACCTCCAAAGCATAAAATAATCAAAGCTTTAAATGAATAGTTACTGCATTCAGTAATATAAGAGAAGACCCAAACTTTGATGTTCCAGTTCTCACACATATACCAAACTGCATTTATGCACATGAACAATAAGGATTTCTGTACAAACAGTACCATTCTCAACACATACCTTATATGTGCACTGTAGTATCTTTACATTAAGCTGTGGTTTTAAGCCACATCTGGTGTTGCCATTGCAGTCTTGAGTTTTGGCACGAAGGCAGTTTGCAGTCTGTTTTAAGGAGCAGGGAGGTACAAGCAGCAATTCAAACAAGCTTTAAAAGGGTCCAGAGTTCAAGCAGTTAAAGCCTTTGTACCTGACTCTGATTACTCGGTTTTGTTTGAGCCTGAAGAAAAATTTCTCTCAAGGTGATAATGGCAATAACTGCAACAAAATGGAAAAAAATTTAAAATAAGTTATAAAAGTTGTTCCACATGTAGTCTGTGTTGAATATCTGCTCTGTCACTACAGACTGCATGGAAATGAAATTGCTCATATTAATATATTCAGTCAGATCATTTTAAAAGGTGTTAAATAAAGACTAAGTGCCCTAAAATTATTTATGCCAAATTCAGTTTACAAAATATGTCTCAATGTACGATAATAGAGAAAACAATTCTTATTTAATCTAAGGAGCTTGGAAAGAAAAGCGTCTGGACTTTCCAAGCTCCTTAGACTACGATGACCTGGATGACTGAGAACCTTCACAGACAATTCTTATTTAAATGTTTCAACTTCATAAAGTTTCAGTACTACACTTTTTCCCTTCATCCGTGATGACCTACTTACACACATGCAGACATTTGCTGTCAACAGCAAAGCAAATATGTCACTAAAAAGTTAATATTCAAACCCCTCTTTTTTCCACACTCTTTTTTTCACTAGTGTGGTCTGGCTGGTCCGTATAGATACAGGGAATGAGAAATGTATCAGATTTGAGTTGCTAGTCCCTTTGAGGAACTGGGCAACAGCATGAGAGTGACTCACTCGCTGTCATGTGTTGTCTCATAGCTGCTTGCTGAGGTCTTTCTTTCCTTTGCAAAAAGGACTTCAGCACTTTAAGGATTTTTGGATCATTTATAAGGTCTATATATTCTAAAGTTATAACTCTATGATTTATTTGTTTTTTAATTACACTATGAGCGACAAAGATAAGTGGAGGTAAAATAAACAAATATAATAAACATTCATTTGATAATGGACGTTTGAGGGGGGCATCACAGGAAGTCATAGTACCAGTTGCATAATGAAACAATCAAGCTTCCCCCTCTTTGCTCCTTTGTTCATCCTTCCCTGTCTGTGCCACCAGAGCAGGGCTGCAGACATGCAGGCAGACATCGTCTTTCTTGTGTGTCCCCTGATTTTTGGTAAGTAATTAAACAAATTGTTGATCATTTTAAATACACTTTAAACCTTCTTGGAAAAAAAAAGAAATTCCAAAAAATTAATATAGCTGCTTTTTGGCTGCATTTGGAGGACGTTTGCTATGTGGTGTAATTTAATGAATCCCTGTGCTCCGCTGGCTTCTCCTAAATTATCAATATAAGAGATTTATTTTTAAGTACTTTTCTTTTGTCTTTTGAATGTTTTCTGCAAAATATTTTGTGCTGATGAGAATTAAATATTAACAAATTAGATTGTATTTTTGTAATAAAATGCTCTACATTTTTATAACTTAAAACAAATATTTTTCATTACAAAACATAGACATGTTTTGCAGTCTGAATAGTAGATTTAACTCCAGAGTTAAAACTCCAGCTGCTCTCTTCCTCTTTCTAAATATACAACTGTTGCAAAACTGTGTGGTATTTGTAAGATTTCCAGATAGCACAAGCCTCTTGTCATATAAAGTTTAGTTTTTAAGATGACCTTTCTACACAGTCTCAAGAAATGAATGCTGTTACAGCTTGTTTATTAAATATATGAAATATTTTAATCAGCCGTGTCCTTGAGACATTCTCTTATGCTTTTTAGTTGTCATAATACAACTGTGAAATATCACTATTGTGTTTCAATTATGTAAAGTTCAATCTACTGTCAAATAATGCTGGATAAATGATTTTCTGTGCTTTCTGTACAACAGCAACATTGTGGAGGGAGGTGCAGGCCATCTCTCCTGTACCCTCAGTCCCTGACCGTGTCCAGGCTCTGGTGGGCACCTGTGTGGTTATTCCCTGCTCCTTTACGCCTCCAGCCCCTCATCCTATCAGGGGGAGGACGCAGAGGGTGGATGTGCGGCTAAGGTTCAGAGGTGGTGGCACTTTTTTTCCTCTTCAGAGCACTGCTTTTAACAGCCAGGACAAAGGCCAAGTGAGCAGGGATTTCCAAGGGAGAGCATCCCTTTTTGGCAAAATCGCAGATGGCGACTGCTCAGTGAAAATCGAAAGAATAAGGGAGGATGACCCCCAGGTGTTTGAAATTTCTCTGAAGACAGTGGGCGACTCACTCTGGGGGAAGCCAAGGAGTTTCAATCTGGACCGTATTTGTGAGTGAGGAAAACAATGCATGTCCTCTTTTCTAATTTTTAAAACACTTAGATTTTTTTTCACATGATAAATATTACACAGAAGAATTATTAGTACAATCAGACAATAGAGAATCCCCCGCATGGAAAGTTATATAAAAAAATGAGCTGCATGAAGTTCATATGTGTCTCAAGCAGATTAACTATTAATTAAACTTTAAAATGTTTCCCGTGAAAACATATTTTCTTAAAGCTAAAATAAATTTACAGGAAGAGCATTAAGCATTTCTTTTTATCTTTACATGTATAAATAAATATTCACATTTTCTTAATATTGCACCAATTCACAACTACAGTCACCTCAATGCACTTTATATTGTAAGGTAAAAGTCCCTAACAATCACACAGCGCCATCTTAGCAAGAACTTCATGAGATTGGGAAGAAAAAACTCCGGTTTAACAGGAAGAAGCCTGACTAACTGTTTGGGGGTGAATCAATATCAACTACAGGAAAAACACAACAGAAGAAATATGGGATTATTAATTAAACAGTCTTGTTTCTATCACATATGAGTAGACTTGTTCAGTAGTTCTAGCACTAATGGTTGTTGTAAGAGAATTCGTCTTTTTGCTTGTATGATTTTTATGTTTTTAATACACTAAAGTGTTAAAAACATAATGATGGAGATTTTCCTTCTTGGCAGACACCCCTGAAGCTCCTGTCATCAGCGGCATCATGTCAGCCACAGAAGGACAACTGGTCACCCTGAACTGCTCTGTCAACTACCACTGCCCCTCCAGACTGCCTGATCTGCAGTGGATGTGGGAGCGAGGAGCCCAGAAGAACATAACTGAACCTGGGGAAGTACAGACACTCTACCCAGATCCCCACAGGAAAATTTTACTGGCCTCTTTGACCTTTACTGTAACACACCAGGTGAAGCCCAAGCTCAGGTGTCAGGTCATCTTCCCAGGCCCTAAAGCACTATCCACTTTGAAGGACCTACATGTGACGTGTAAGTATAGATTTGACACGTGTATTTGTGTTCCTGGCTCAGTAAGCTAAAACCTTTCTTTTTCCCTTTTAATGCTCTTAGTTCCTCCAAAAGATGTGAAGATTCAAGTCCAGACCCTGACAGTGAAGGAGGGGGGCAATGCACTGCTGACGTGCTCATGTAAAGCTGACCCTCCAGCAACAGAGTACCACTGGTCCTATAGTCAACATGGCCGCACTGTGCACCTCAACCAGCGAACGCACGCAGTCCGGCTGTACAACGTGACTCGAGATATGAGGGTCCGGTGCGTAGCTCAGAACCTGATTGGCCGAGGAGAATCGCGACCCACAACCCTTAATATACAATGTAATTCTACCGCTTCTTGGTCCTCTCTGCATCCCATATATACGTGTTGTTAGTTTGCACCCAACTAACCAAACCATAGGATTTGATTTGACCAGGCATTTATTTGGCATCAAATTAACAAGGTTCAAAAAGTATAAAAATGAGCTTGATAAAAACAGACAAGGGGGATAATAAAAGGAAAATAAAACAACTACAGCTGCATAATTCAAATCCAACTGACAAGTAAAAACTGAAATCTGAACTTTGAACTCTCCCAGGAGAAAAGCAATTGTTAAGTTTCAGTCGTGTAAGTAGGTTGGTCCATGACTGAAACACAAAAATAAAGGGAAAGACAATAAGCTTTTGTTGTGTGAAGTGTACTAGGTGATAAACAGGACAATTAAATCCCAATGAGTTTGTGTTACACAGAGTTAAATGTGGAGCTTCTGCATGCATCTATTTGATTTCACTGACCAAACAGTCTGCAAGGCCTGTAAAGGCACTAATCACAGCCAATAAATAGTGAATGAACTGTTGTTTTTACATACGTCAAGTAGGCTAGAAGGCAACACATTTTCTGTAAATTTCTCATCCAACCAATTCAAAAAATTATAAAATTGCCTTTCAATCCTTAGACCCTGTGTTTTGTGTAGATATATCCTCATAAATATTATTGAGAACCTGATGACAGTGTTATCTCTTCCAGATAAGCCGGCCATCATCCAGCTCTCCTCTACCTGTACTGTAGAGGAATCAGAGGTGGTGTGCCAGTGTTTGATTGACTCCAACCCCAAACCTGCAATCACCTGGAGCGTTAATGGGTCTGTTCCACCTCAAGATTACAACGTGTCTGTAACATCAGAGCCCAGTGTGCTAACGGCTACTCTGAGAGGGCAGATGGAAAAACCTCAGAAGGTGGTCTGCTTTGCTTTCAACGCTCTGGGAAATGACTCGCTGGTCTTGCTGCAGGGAGAAGAAGGTGTGTTCAAAGCATTGCTTTTCCATACTAAGAAAGACAACAGCCCTGCCTCTTGTTTATTCACTCTGATGTCTTGCTTGTGCTGAAACTTCTGTGCAGCATGCCTGCAGCTTAAAAACACAAGTAGAAGAAAAGAAGCTGCAAAGAAAACCAAATAATTTTCTTGAGTTATGATTGGAAAATCTGATTTTTCTTGTTTGCACTGAAGTTTGAAGTTGATATAATCCAGTGATGGTATGCTATATGCTGATCCACTGCTGCTCTTGTGGTCCACATACAGAGACAGCATTTTTCCTGTGGTTGGTTTTACCTGCTGTCACTGTTGTCCTGGTCATATTCCTCCTGGCCCTTCTTGTCTACTGCTGCAAAAAGAGAGCTAGAAAGTATGTACAGAAACATTTCCTGTTAAAGGTTTGCTTGGATTGTGTCACGCCTAATTATCAAGTCTATCGAATACCTGTTCTGCTTCTCTCAGGCACATTCTAAGAAGACATCCCACCATGTACCCTGGAGGATTGGAAATTTATCAGGACAGGATGCCTCTATATATAAACTGCACAGAAGTGACTCATGTTTACACCAATGGCAGCTACCAGCTTGTGTACCAGAACTGCACGCCTCTTTTTGTCCGCACTAAGCAGGTATTTGATAACCTTGATCTTTCAGTGCAGTTTTTCCAGAGGAAATAGCAAATCGCTTCTTCCAGTGACAACAGCTGCTCTCCCTTTTTTTTTTTTAGATCCGTCCAATGGGCAGGAGAGGTGGGGAGAGACGAAGACCTGGACCAGGGGGAAGAATTAACCAACAAGCTGGTCAGGAAGTCAGAGGCGTAAGAGAGGTGCAGGGTACAGCTGTGGAAGATGCAGAGACGGGCATCTACCTGGAAATTCTCTGAGCACAAAGCTAAATTACAGTTACATTGTACATTGGATTAATACTGTTCTCAAGATATTGCATACATTGTAAATCAATACTTGTATATATGTCATTTGCATTTGATAACATTGCACTCTGATCTGTGGTTGGTCTATCTTTCTTCTAGTTTCTAAACTGAACAATTTCTGCCATCGAGTGATAGAGATGTGCTTTGCTCTTCAAAAAAAAGAGCAAAGGGAGATGAAAAGGTTTGATGAAAGAGTTTTCATCATTTTATCTGTGAAGCCCTTGAGGAAAAAAGGAAAACAGACCCTCAAATCTGATGTAGTCTGACCAGACCACTCAGTTGCATTTCTAAAAGCAGCTAGAGCACAAGAGTGATCCTCAGGAAGCTTTAAAAGTTTCTCTGGAAGGACAAAGCGCTGCTCCAGCTGTGATGAAATTTATAACATTCATTACATCAGCAGTGACTCTGTTGTGTTAAGCATACCTGGAAGTTTTTTTTGTCTTAGAACTTTAATGACTTCTTTATGGCTATTGTTTAACTAATTTCCCTTAGTGTTCATCAGCTATATATATATATATATATATAGAGAGAGAGAGAGAGAGAGAGAGAGAGAGTTCAACAGTAAACAACAAAAAAGAATAATGCAGAGAATCCTTCCTTTCATGCTCATCTATTCGAAAAGTCAAATTTATTTACATGTTTGATTATGAACTTTTTTTACTTCACTTTTTTGGTATGCATACTGAATCAGTGCACATTTATTTACACTGGTCTGTACACATGTTTCCTATATTACATCTTCTAGAGCTTTCTTATCTAATTTTATACTTCTGTAATTATGTGTATATTGCTGATCTCCAGTTTGATTTATGATGTACTCTCAATTTAAAAACAAAACCTATTATTGGGGTTCTTTTTGTTGCTGGTGTAATGCATAATTTTGCAGATATGGTGTTATCGAACACTGACAGCTGAAAGACTATGAATTCATAAGTCTAATGTACATTCTCCCTGCTCTGAGATCTTCAAGTGTCTGCTCACGACGTTTAAAAGTGTATATTTTGTCACAAAAGCGATAAACTGGATTGGAAAAGATTTCAAGAATAAGTGCTCTCTTTGAATGCCTTTTCACATGGTGACCGATTGGTGGCAATATAAACCTCAGTGACACAACAATTCAATCATAGAAGAAGAAAATAAAGCTCTGATTGGATGGAAAAGTCGTTATTCGGAAGGTACGTCATATCCTGGCGTTTACAGGCTTTTGGTGGGAAAATGTGTGCACCTTCACGCACATTTAACTCATAATCAAAATCTATAGTGTGAATTTTCTGTAACAGCGGAGTAACGGATATATGCCGTGCATATAACGCTGTGAACAAATTACGCGGTACAGCCCTTTAGGTGTGCTAAAGTCACCAAAATCATTAGGGAGAGTTGCCTATTGTTTGTTAGCATGCTAACATGTTAGTCATCGGTTTATCTGACCAATAAGAAATTAAACTTTCAGGATTAAATCACTTCCAGTGGAGAGAAATTGGATGTGTCTTATGACTTGTTAGCTGTTTGCGATCGCTTCGTGGGGAGGCACGCGCCCGTTTGGTTTATGTGACTGATCAGTGGACTAATCGATCAGCTTTTAGCCTGACGATCATCAGTAACAACAACGATATGCCAGAAATCAAACTCAAGCACGTCGTGTCGTGCAGCACCGAGGACTCTGTAAGTTCAGTATGGTGTATTACTTGTGTGAGATTTGGATGAAGAAAGCTGAGGTGTGAGGCTGCTTCATACTCTCATATGTTGTGTTACAAAAACAGACGCACAAGGCAGACAACCTGCTGAGCTCTGACACGTACAGAAAGTGGAAAGCAGCCAGACCCGGGGAGAAGCAGATATCAGTCATTCTGCAGGTTTGTTTGTTTTGTTGTTGTTTTTGTGTGCTCAAGTGACACCAAACTAATTCAAGGTGTCGTTGACGATATTAGTTAGATGGCAGATACTTACATATATTACATAAACACCAAATTACACACTTGTAACTTTGGGAGAATCATACAATCTATTGAATTTAAACAAACTTTTTGTATTTGCTTTCTTTACACTAAAAGAAGTTTACATGCAAATTATAATTATAAAGTGAATTTCAGACGTTGTGTTACCGTCCCTGGTCATAACCTGAGGTCCACTGTCTCTGCTGCCAATCTCACAATCACGACTGAGAACTAATGGTGATCAAGCTTGTTCTGCTAGTGCGCCCACTCTTCAACGAATAGTCTCCTTGAAAAGATCAGTTGGCAAGCTCGCAATCATCTTTCAAATCTCTGCTTTTACTTTTTAAAAATATGTTTAAGTGCTCATATATTATAAAGATGCTTTCTGTACCCTCACCTTCAGTTATAATTGTTTTATCACTTTCTCCAAGTAATAATTTATATTAGCTTTTTTTCCAATCTTGCCCTGTGAGGGGCGGCAGATGGCTGCTGGAGGTTTCTTCCTGTTAAAAGGGAGTTTTTCCTTCCCACTGTCACTAAATCATTTGCTCATAGGGGGTCATATGAATGTTGGGTTTTTCTTTGTATTTATTATTGAAGGATATACCTTACAATATAAAACACCTTGAGATGATTGTTGTGATTTGGCGCTGTATAAAGCAAATTGAATTTAATTGAAGCAGTTTGTAACTTTGTTTTGAAAGGTGCTATTAAATAAAGTTATTGCTACTGTTATTAGATAATGATGATCAAACATATTTATATCTGGTACATCACCAAATAAAATCGTATACTGATACATCCAGGTACTTTTAACATTTCATTTGTTATTAATCATGTCTTTCTTACCATACAGACAAATTTGGTGATGTTTCCATTTATCTAGAAAAAGCTGAATTTGTCTTTATTGTGCAGGGATCAGACAGCTGAATGCCAGTACCACATGGTTTTAGATTAATTCGATTAATTAATAGTGTGTTGATTCTTTTCTCACTTTACTTTCTGCCTTAGAATAGATTTTTTTTTTCAATCTTTATTTCACCGCAGCTCTTGAGATTAAGAATCTCTTTTGGAAGTGTGTCCTGTGCTTCCTTGGGAAGTATTACCATGCTACTTTTACTTTTTTTCCTCAGTTTGAAAAGGAAGAGCAAGTGCACAGCATTGATATTGGAAATGAAGGTTCAGCTTTCATTGAGGTGTTGGTGGGAAATTCTTCAGCTGTCAGAGATCAAGACTATGAGGTATTCTTACAAATAATAATAATCCCACTTCCTGAATGCTGTAATGACTTCATTTCATCCAGTCTGATTTTAATCTCACTGTTTTAGGTTCTCCTGGTTACGTCTTCCTTCATGTCCCCCACGGAGAGCCGCAGTGGCACCAACATGAACCGTGTGCGTTTCTTTGCGCCCAACCAGCTGCAAAAGAGCACAGCTCAGGAGAAGTGGGACAGAGTGAAAATTGTGTGTAGCCAGCCATACAGCAAGGTAAGTGCCTAAGAGTGTTTGATGTGTAAAGTGACAAGCCCTTTGTAATTAGCAAATATATCTATTATTAAGACTGAAGCCGTTTATGGAATGATGACAATGTCTGAATACAGCAGTGCAACAGGACCTGTTCTATAGTGTCAAATGAAAGCAACGTAATTGCAAGCAGCAGTGCAGCGTGGTTTTCCAGTTACGGTAACTTTTTATTATGCAATGAAATATAAGCACTGAGATCATCTTTCCAGATCCTTTGTCTCGGGTATCCTGTTGTTGAGGCACCGTTTGAAGTTGTAATGGAGTTTGAATTGTGTCTCTTTGATGGAAATATAATGTGAACCTGTCTTTGCTCTTTATAGAATATTGCATATGGGCTTGCCTTTGTTAAGTTTCATTCGCCACCTGACAAAAACGATCCTCCTCCAACTTCCTCCCCAGTAAGTACTCCACTGAGACCATGCACACCAATCAGGAAAAACAGTATGCCCTCTGATAGGTGACGTGAATAACACCAATTATCTCTTCATCATGGCAACTGTTAGTGGGTGGGATGTATTAGGGAGCAAGTGAACATTTTACCCTCAAAGTTAATGTTTTAGAAGGAGGAAAAACAGGCAAGCAAAATGTTTGACAAGGTCCAGATTGTGATGGTACATCTCCAAACCTGCATCTCCTCTGGGGTGTTCCCACTCTGCGGGGGTCAGTATCTATCAAAAGTCGTTCAAGGAAGGATAAGACGTGATGGGGTCATCAATGCACAGACAAGCTACTGTACTTTAGCCTTTACAAAGCCTAATATTCTATTATAATATTCCATTTAACTAATAGAAAGTAAAAAATATCAACGCAGCTTTTGGATTGGAAAAAGTTCTGACGTGCCTTGAAATGGAATTTTTCCAGGCCTATAGAAGGCTACAATAACGGCTTTCTCTGTCTCAACCTCACACTTTCCAAGTGTATGGACTCGCTGACTCGTTTTTGGATCATATTAACCAAAATTTTAGTCTGGTCATACTATATTTAAAAATGTAGCTGTGGTATGAAACTGCACTGTGACACGCTGCCCTTCTCATCACATCTGTTTTTTTTAGCAACTGATGGTGACGAATGGTGACAACTGTTGAAGTGTTGAGGTTCATTCGTGAATTCTGTGTCTCTTCAATGCCATCATCTTTTAAATGTTTTAAATCTCCAAGTTAATAATCCGTGCAACTTTGTTATAGTAAAATTCAAAATGTGCTTGGTGAGGTACTCTTTTACTTGAACAGGAATTTTTACTTGATTTATGTTTTTTTACTTTTGTTTATGCTGTTGTGGGAATTCAGCATAAACGCCTGACGCGTTTGTTTTAGCACTTCCTGGATATTAATCTACTCTGGGAAAAACTTTCTTACTCATGGACTCATTTGTCATGTTACAGCCTTTTTGCTGTATTAGGGGAAATGCACTTCCATCTCTCTATCTTCCTTATTGCCTCTGAAGTCTTCCTTCTTCTGTCCTGTCAGAAACTGACAAAGCTGGGACAGTTCAGGGTGAAAGATGAGTCTCCTTCATCCGGGCCCAGCCTTCAACCTGGCAGTCTCTTCTTCAGTCGAGAGAACGCAACAAAGTCCAGCACTTCACTCAAAGGTAAATCCAATTATTTGAGTTTACCAGCTGCTGGAGGCCAGTTAAATTCTTTATGTTCACTGTGATAATAAAATGGTAATTTTGTTGAATAATAAAAACCCAACAGAGCACTAATTAGTTTTAAAAGAAGTGATTTCAAAGTCGTTCTTTATTATCAGGCTGCTTTCTTTCTCAACCTGCTCTCTGCACCTCTCTCTCTGTAGCGTCTCCTCAGAGTGAGAAGATAAGCTACGCTGCCGCCGCTCTGCAAGCAAGCGGCAGCTCCCACTCATCAGGCCAGGCCTCGTCTTCCACCTCTGCCTCACCACAGGTAGTAAACACCCCCATCCTCCACTTAATGGGCAGGAGGATTTTCTCTGTATTTAGACCACATGAAAGTGGAGGCAGGATAGTTTGTGTTAGTTTGGGATCTGTGGCATCATGTGTGATACTGTAGCATGGTGGCTCAGTGGTTAGCACTGTTGCCTTACAGTAAGAGGGTTCTGGTTTCAAACCCAGAAAGGTCACTTCTGCATGGGGTTTACATGTTGTCCCCATGCTCACACGGTTTTTCTTTAAGAGCTGCGATGAGAATGAAAAACACCAGGTTAATGCTGCCTGTGGCAGCCCAGGGTACTTTTGGCAAAGAGCTTCTTAGAGTTTCACTTCCACCAAAGCTTTTGATCTAATAACTGAAGTAAAAATAGGTCAGGCGATGAACCATTGTTACTGAGCAGCTCTTTTCACAGAACTGTATCGGTTGAAGATCCTGATTTCATTGAGTTGTTTTCCCACATGACGAGATGCACTGTCCTCATGGTTCATTGATAAGGAAACTGAAATCTGAGATGGAGGGTACCTCTTGTTACCGGCACAGCCATTCCCTTTTAAGAACCTGTGTGTGATGTAATTCCCTTGTTGTTTAGTGTGCGAGAAGCAGCTGGTGACAGAAGTGATTAAATTCCCAGAATCACAACTAAAGCATCTGAATATGCACATGTTTCAGTGGAAGGCCAATCAATGTTGTGTATCATACTTGAGACCCCAAAACAAAGACTTTCTTCTTTCTTTCCCCTCCACAGTAAATATTAGAAGGTAATGAGCCAGTACCAGCACATCAGTATTTTAAACTTTCAGGGAGCCTTAAAAAACGTACATTTCAAACTCTGAACAGCCTCTGGGGTGTCAATCAATAGCGAGAATGGCAGAATACTTGAAACCGACTTTACCTCATAGTGGGCATTGATATGAACTTTTTTGTAAATGCACATATTTAAACTGAAGTAACATTAGGCTAAGGTAGCTTGACTGAAAGAGAAATACACGTGTGCTCCCTGGTTTATTATCATGACAAAACCATATGGTTGAAAAATAGGAAATTGTTGTAAAAAAAAATTTGATACTTGTAATTTTTTTTTTTATAATTTTTTTCCTTCACCTTCAAGAAAGCCTAAAATACATTGCGTATTTTTTTTTCATGTGTACATGGCACACATGAAAATGCACCATTGTTATTTTGCCTGAGGACACCTTGAGAAGAAAAAGTAGGAGGGGCTCAGACACGTGGAAATGACAGCCGCATGTCACTTTGGCTTTTGAAAAGTGAATAAAAACCACCTGCTGGGATGAGCTGCACAAATACATGCCTGTGCATAGTAAAGCCAGCTGAAAGCTACCCCAGTTAGATACAGTTGTGCATGTAAGTTTACAAATCCTGGCAAAATTTATGATTGTTTCTGGCTTTGGATCATTTTTTTGTTTCGTTTTGATTTCATTGTCAAGCTGGAATGTCCAAGTGCGTCCTATGCACAGCTTCTGGGCTGATGTCTACAACTCTTCCTTCAGTTCAGAAACCAAAGTTTC
Organism: Pelmatolapia mariae; assembly: GCF_036321145.2. Lineage (NCBI taxonomy): Eukaryota > Metazoa > Chordata > Actinopteri > Cichliformes > Cichlidae > Pelmatolapia > Pelmatolapia mariae. The sequence goes on from NC_086236.1 coordinate 65,084,141, forward strand.
TGTCTTTACTGTTAGGCACAATGTAAGCATCTGCTTTGTGACATGGGTACAGTAATGTCGTTCTTCTGGTGACTTGACCATGTTGCCCATTTTTCTTCAAGTGCTTCCTTATTTTGCAGCCACACCACTTTCTTTCAGAGTCAGCTGAAGTTATTTGTGTTTTTTCTTTGTATCCCAAACAATTTTTCTGGCAGTTGTGGCTGATTTGTTTTTTGGGGGTTTTTTTTGATGGTCTTCCTAAACGTGGCTTGGTTTCAACATAATCCCTCATTTTCCACTTCATAAATAGAATTTGAACAGTGCTGATCGATATTCTCTATTCCTTTTTATATAAAGTTCCACTACCTTCTACCACAGATGCTTTGATAATTCTTTTGCTTTCCCCATGACTTCATTGATTTTATCTATAGACTATAGTAATAATATAAACTGGTACAAGGTGTTAGCGGACTTCAGGCATGAAATAGTAATTTCAACTCTGAATTTTCACCTCTAGCCACCAGCAAAAAGAAAATTTGAATTCAGCAAAGAGCGACAATCTGCCCCCGGCCCTCCTCCCTCGAAGAAAAAAAGTCCATCTGGTTCACCCGAGGGTAAAGCTGCAACCCCCAAACACAAGCCGAGTTCAGTCAGTACACCCAGCCCAAGCACGGCCAAAGGTAACACAGTATCCGAATCTTTGCAACAAGTTATTTATTCATGTGGAGAACTTTCCTTAAGTTTTCTAATAATCTCTACAGCATCACCAGTTCAGAAGGCTGCTGACAAGAAGAGGGAGAGTGAGTCTAAACCTGAGCCTAAAACTAAACAGAAGGCAAAATCCCAGAAAGAGCAGCAGGTCCCATTCACCCGCCTCATGGAGGGGGTGGTGTTTGTCCTCAGTGGATTTCAGAACCCCTTCAGAGGGGAGCTGAGGGAAAAAGCGCTGGAAATGGGAGCCAAGTATCGACCCGATTGGACGCCTGACGCCACACATCTTATGTAAGTTGCTGAAAGGAAGGGATTGGCATAATCTAGCATTCATAACTTTAATTCACGCCTGAATTTAATACTTGAATTTAATACTACTGACTTTAGATGAAAAGATTTATTCCATTGTCCGTGTCTGCTCAGTGAATGGGGAGCTAAAACCTGCGGGTGGTTGGAGTGTATTAGCAAAAAGTGGGAAACGGGGAGTCTGGTACTGTTCAAGGTTAACAAAACCTGCTTATCCAAACTTCTGAATTACTTATTGGCATTTCTGTCTTTGTGGTGGGCTAAAAGCTGCAGGCTCTATCCTCTAGTCTTATGCTTTATGGACAGACATTAAAGTTATATCAATTTTCTCAGCCATTTTTTTTTATTATAATTTTAGAACAGTAAAAATTTATAGTACCTACTGTTCCGAAGGACATTTGGGGTATTTTTTCCTAACCTTGTGCAAAAGTTAATGCCACTTCATTTACAGCGTTGTTGGGTTTAGTTGACACCACCAACACAACATCAGTTTTAATAAAATATGGCTTTTATTTTACCACATCAGCTCAAGCTGTTAAGGACATTGTTTACTGCCGTCCTTTGGTGTCAAGGACAGCTCACAAATATAAGATTCACCAAGAGAATGCACGGAGATAAATGAGCAAATGCAAAAGAGCTGCAGATAAGGCAAAAGATCAATATGTGGTGAAACTGCAGAAAGTTGGCACATGATAAAAATGAAGGGAGATAAGCAGAAGGAAAACGTTTTCAAGCTATGCTTTTTATAAATAGTGTTAAAATTGAATATTGAGTGAGACGTTCAAGCTGAAATATCATAATGATCTCTGAAAATAATCACGGTAAATATAACGAGATCACGTTATCTTTCAACAAAATTTCAAACGTGCCTTGCAAGAGATCTGTGTTGTAATTGTTTCAGATGAGTTTGTGTGTGTGTGTGATTTCGATTATCATCTTTGAAAAAGATCAGTTTTGTGTAAAAGTCCTGTCACCACTCGCAGTAATTCAGTTTGATTGCATCTTGATCTCTGCTGTCAGAACAGCCTGCCCTTGTTAGCGTCTCTTTACTGATTCAACCATACGTGTCTCTGTGTGTCCGTGCATCTCTTTTGGCCCATTAATCTGCAGCTGTGCCTTCGCTAACACCCCCAAGTACAGCCAGGTGAAATCAGCGGGTGGAATCATCGTACGCAAGGATTGGGTGCTGGATTGCCACAAGAGGAAGCAGAAAATCTCCTGCAAAAGGTGAGTGGGAAATGCAAAGGATTATATAAAGAAATTATTTTACTTTAATAACAGACAGTGGCTCAAGCTTGACTACAGGAACTTTAAAAGGGCACCACTCAGTGACAGCCGGGTTATAACATGGAACATGTGTCCAACATTTGAATCCGCATCTGATTAAGGCCACGTCTGCATCTCTACATCACACGGTCTATGCAAAACACTGTCATTGATTGAATCATCCCAAAATACACCCCTCACAGCAGTGTTGCCCGCTTGGTGCAGAGAACATTATAACCTTGAGCAGATGATCCCTGCTGTGATCACAAATTCAACCCACCCAACCCCAGCAGCTATCTAATTATAGGGCTCATTATAGGGGGAACTTTAGCAGCATCAAGGTCCTTCTGTCATCGCTCCACACAAATCTGTGTGTGCTGAATAATGTAGAGCTGAATGCTCATCTCAGGCAGTGGATGGCCCAAATTAATTGGGATAGGACTGCAATTTACTTTATGTATGTCCTTATAATATAAGGAATCCTTTCATACTTGTTTTGTTGGCAGTGATTGCCTCTGGTTCGAAGTCGAGCCATGCAAGGTTGTCCATGGTCACTGACCTCATTAAGCTCAGGCATATGTGCGTATATGAAGCCTGGTATTCTGTAAGCTGTACTAATTTTAATTACTCTTATTTGTAAGTAGTTTTGTGTACATCTTGCCAATGAATCAGCTTCATTCCTGTGTTGTATAGTAATAATGTTACTATGCTAAAAACAATGGGCAGGTGGGGCTTGTGGTTTCTGAGAGCCCAATATTAAATACTGTACTCCATTGCTGCTTTTTTGCGTGAATTTACTGAACTGCTCTGCCTTTTTAAAGGGATTTATGTTGAATGTAGTCAAGAAGACAGAATATATGTAAAAACACCTATTACTCATACCCTATAGCAGTGGTCCCCAACCCCCGGGCCAAGGACCGGTACTGGGCCGCGAGAGTTGAGGCTCGGGTGTGAAATTTATGGTTTTCAGGGTTTTTATCAGTTTTTAGCGGGGGTTTTTTTTTAATCGTTTTTATCGTTAACTCTGTTTCTCTGGGTCTTTTTGCGTGTGTTATGAATAAATCTAACTTTTTTTGGTACCTGTACTGGTTTTATTTTGTTGTATTTATCCACGACACCTTAAAGGCAGGTCCGTGAAAATATTGTCGGACATAAACCGGTCCGTGGCGCAAAAAAAGTTGGGGACAGCTGCCCTATAGTGTATGTCTAATAGAGGTATGTTGCAGTAAAGCAGTACTGATGATAACCATGATATTTAATGCAGAACTGATATTGTAAAAAGAAGGTACTGGGTTCGAATCCACCGGCTGTCTAAGGATTAGGATTTGGGGTTCGGTGTGCAGCGTGTGCATGTTCTGTTCGGGTACTCTGGCTTCCTTCCTCAGTCCAAAGACATGCATGTTAGGTTTAATGGCAGTTCCAAACTGGCCAGATGTGTGAATGTGAGAGTGAAGTTTTCTGTGTGTTGGCTCTGCAGCAGACTTGGGACCTGTCTAGGGTGCACAGTGCCTGATATCCCATCAATATCAGACATGTGATAATATCCTAAACAACCCAGTGGCAGTACAGTTATAGTTAGAGAGACACTTCCGACCCCCTTCCCTTTCTGTAGCCGCTTTACTGCAGCCTGAGTTTATCTACACACTTTATGGTTGACAAAGAAGGATGACTACCTACATTTATCTGTGTCTAACTCCTCGTACACAATATGAGACTCACCACCAAACAACAAGCAGTGGGGACGAAACAAACTGTTGAAGACTTCTCAGATTATTTCCTCATATGCTGTCTGCTTCTGCATCAGGCTTTACGAGGGTTTCACCTAACACTGCCTGCTGTGTTAACATTCACCAATGTGCTTAAAGCAGCCTGCTTGGTTACCCGCGTTTTCAGCTAACTGCTTACATGATAATAAAAACTAAGAAAATCCAATAATTGTGAAGCACGTATTCAAAATAATTTTCTCTGAGCTGTCCAGACTTTTTCAGAAAATAACATCACAAACAGGAAGGATTGCATGGCTGAAGATAAAATAAGATGTGATATGGTTCACTACTGTTCGATTGTAGTCAAAGTTAAATTTCATGTTTAGTTGACAGGAGTATTTTTAGAAAAGTGATCATTTGATAGTACTTTTTCTTTGGCTGATGCTTTGTTCCACAAAATCAGGACTAGTTGACTGCTGCTGCAACATCCAGAATTGGAGATGCAGAAGAGAGAATTTTAAGTTGCCTCACCCTTCCCTTGATGTCATTACTTTGGAAAGTAATGACATCAAGGGAAGGGTGTTCAGGGTTCTGTCACAGGCAGCATCAATCAATGATTTAAAAACGTATCTTGTACTTGAATAATTGTGGATCTGCATGGTGATTGATGATAGTCATCAGCACTGAAGAAAGACATGGCCTCCTCCTAATCATTCAGACCCTGCAGATACTCTAAATCAAAGATTCACATTCATTGCCTGTTTTTACACTGTGCACGAATGCCAGCGCACATTTACACAGTGAGCTCCTAGTTTAACGTTTTCATCATTAAAACTGAAAATGTCAGCTCATGAATGACCTTGTTATATTTGCATCAAACCTTGTTTGTAACACCATGAGAGTTTTTATAATTACATATATGTTATAACAATATATAAGTAACGATGTAATGAAATGACTCCATAATGGAAAAGAAGCGTCAGTTTTCAGCTCTGTCTGCATCCCAGGAGTGCACTCGGGAATGTCTCAGATGTAATTAATGAGCCCTCCTTTGCTTATAATTAGGTGTGACTATCGGTAGGTGTGACTGTCAGTTCTGAGAGATCGTTGCGGTGATGCGGCAGGGCGTACCTCGTAGATAAAACAGGTGCGCTGAAATCTGATATTTTTCATGTCGAACTTCAAAGCTGTAAATGAAAGTGGCCAGAGTTGCAGTGTGATGAGATTTCTCTAGACAGCTACAGTCTGTATATGAGGCACGCGAAGAATGTGAGAGATTGAGGAAAGACTTTTAAAATAAAATACTGCTGAAGGGCACAACGTGGAAAAATCTGATCTTTATTTTACGATTTTAAAAAAGTAAATTCAAATGAAAAGTTGACTGCAGTCTGTGTCGTCATTCGCCCTAACGCTCCCCTTTCTATATCAATTTGTGATAGTAGAGAAGATCTCTCGCCCCCAGTCTGCTTCCCCCTCTCCCGTTGTCAGAATAATCCATTCCCCTGCCCAGCTCCGCTATTGTGCAGCCTGTGGAGTGTGCGGCTTTGATGTATCTTTTATTTAAAAGCTGCATCTGCTATGGGTAATTAAAGGGACCACTTACTTTGATGATGACAAGTACCCAAACAAATACGCACACTCGCACTCAAACTGTTGCTCCCAACGTGCACGCAAACACCGAGCGTCTGAAGGCGAATGCTCACCTTTGCCATTTCCTGACATGCATGCGGATCATGTCGTGTATATGTTAATGAGCCTGTGACATCAGCTAAGCACCCAAGAAATGCTTTCTGCACATTCATTACCCAATCAGTGAGAATCCAGGCAGAGGAGGAGAGGAGAAGGTGCACATTTAGATCCATAGCATCCAATCAAAAAAGAACTCAGTGAGTAAATATATTTCTCAATTAATCAGTGCTTTTTAGCAACATCTGAAGGAGGACCTGGAGAATACTGCTATATTGCTGCCAGCACAGCAACGGAATTGCATTTTAATTAATTTAAAACACAAAGCTCTTTCAAACACTTCACTGCACCGTGGTGTTTTGCAAAAAGCGTAAAAGTGCATCAAGTGAGGTCATTTATTTATTAAAAATTAGTTTAACAAAAATATTCATCGTATCAGAAAACCTTTTTTTCCACCAACAAACAAAAATAAGATATTTACAAAATAAAAAAAAAATTTGTAGAAATTTAAGGACTCACAGATGAGAAGCTTTAAGATAATAAAAAAAATCAACATTTCTGCCTCATTCTTCGTGACTTTAAAGGTTTTTGTTAACACGACCTCATTGAAAGACGCTGGCATTGACAGAGTCTAATCTTGGGCTAAAAGTAGTGGCAAAGAAGTGTGTCTGTTATTTTTAAAACTTTGATGGATGAATGATAAATCCTTTGACGCTGCTTTTCGAAACCCCGACTGCAAGGTGATATATTAAAGTTGATATTTTTGCTATGCATTGCTTTCATAGTCGAGGGAATTTTACCTACTTTTTTGGACGGTTAAAAAATAAATTCATTTAAAAAAAAAACCTTGAGCTACATATTCTTTCTTTTAAAAATAAGTCTTCGATAAAAAATCATTGAATTTTTGTCAGTAATATAAAAATGTTTATTCTTTTACATTTATTTCTGCATTTTTTTTTAAGTATCTTTTTCGTGTTACGTAAAGTTACGTATCAGCTTTTCATTACTGAGCAGATCGAGCTGCTTAACAACTCAATATCTTAAGAAGCCGTTTTTCAGTTGTTTCTTTTGCCCACGTTGTCTTTTTCTTTATCCAATTTTCTGGACACTGAGTTTTATAACACGAGTAAGCATAGGTCAGTAAAACTCCCTGTGGTATGTGCGGAAACGATTACACCGTAACTGTGGCATTTCAACTCTCTGCACTTCACATTTCCAAGCTAATAAAGTCCAGCTGAATTTATATGGCTTGAGGGAAAATGTAGAAAAGGTGGGAAGAAATAAAACGTTATCGCTGGAAGCTTCCTATTTATACCTCTGCTTGTGTATGTGTGTGTGTGTGTGTGTGTGTGTGTGTGTGTGTGCAAGAGCTGCAAGACTGATTTTCTCCTCATTACTTGCTTGCTTTTCTACATGTCACATTCAGTATCATTATGACTACACACAGATTGAGGTGTTATGGGTGGAGTTTATTGGACCATTTAGCTTATTTACTCTCTGAACAATCTCTTAAAGTTTGCAGAAAACATTTTAACAATGAAGTAATTTTTAGAAATGTCCCTAGAGGGCCGTTTTACCAGTCTGTTAAACAGAAATTTGAATTTAGACTAATCCAACTGTTCTTAAGAGTCTGACTGGGAGTAATTTTAGCAGTATTGTAGCTATGACAGTGCTTGGTATCCGCCCAAGAGGGGATTTTTCTTGGTAGCTTTTGCCCTGCCAATAGAAATGACATTTAGCATCACAATAACGTTCACAACAAGATGGAGAAAATCATGATTGCATCTGTGTGTTTGGTCCGGTTCATGATGACCACAGAGTTGAAAGGTTGGAGTTTCAGTGAGAAAACGTGCTACAGTAGATGTGGTGCGATTTTTTTACTCGCCTGTAATCCTTGTAATTTCCTTTGTTTTCTTACTGAATTCTTACTGAATTCTTACCTACTTCTTTGTAGGTATGAAAAGTACAGAAAATCGCATATTTAATTACATGTAAGTTTAAAAAAGGTGGACTTCATCACTAATCCGTTCCCGTGGTTCTTTAATTTTTAGAGCAAACTATTGCTTGCACAGCTGACGTTTATGCAGATTTCTTTTTATTGCGCTGCAACAACATATGCTTACATGTAGACCAGTGTTTCCCGACCACTGTTGGTGTGCCGTGAAAGATTATCTGGTTCCACCTGATTAGCACTTAAAGCGACCTGCTTGAGTAACGGGCAGAACAATTACATTCTCTTCCACTAGAGGACAGTGCAACTTCTTGCTCCAATTAAATGGGTTGCCAACTGCCAGTAAAACAGAAGAAGACGAAGAAGCAATTACATAGTCATGCTGCAAGTGAGACAATTCAGCATAGCAATCGATAAATATTTGAATATGCAATATGCTTTTTGTGATATTTTTGTTTGTTGGTGTGCCGTGTGATTTTTGTAATGTGAAATACGTGCCGTGGCTCCAAAAGGTTGGGAAACACTGATCTAGACTAATCATCATACGCTGCCCAGCCAAAACAAAGGTCAAAATAATTGCACACATGTTGTGGCATCACTTTGATCAGCTCTCGGTATTTATTTTCATCCAAACTTGCATTAATATTTCATAAAAGATCTTGTATTGATGCTGAGTTGGACCGCTACTTAAATTCTTTCTAGCACATCCCAAACAGTCTCAGTGGGGTTGAGCTCTGGATGCAGTGGTGGTCAATCAGTAAATTACGTCTCATGGGTCCTGAATCGCTCTTTCACAGTCTAAGCCCATTGAATCCTGGCATTGTTATCTCGGAATATACCCATGCCTCAAGGGGAGAAATAAAATAAATTGATGGGAAAACCTGATCATTCAGTATAGTCAGTTAGTCAGCTACTCATTTTTTAGCACATCTTGCTGAACCTATCCTGACCATCCAAAGATCATAACACTGCTCCTGTAGGCATGTGCAGCAGGCATCAGAAATGATGGGTGCAGCGCTTCATTCACCTCTCTCCTCACCCTGATGCCCGCCATCACTCTGAAAAAGGACAAATCTGGAGTCGTCAGACCACTGGGAATAGTGGTCTGAAAATCCATTGATCCCTATTTAATTTAAACCCTGTACCCTCATTGCTCCACAATGATAAGTGCATTTTTTTGATAGTACATTTCTCCACAGTCCATGTTGTAGAGTAATATAGCAGGTCAGAACAAAACTAAAAGAGCTTTTCTTCCCAGCTTCAGCTCTTCTGTTCCATAATTAGATCATTTTACACTAAACCTTTTTAATACTGATTAAAAGAGTTTAGAAATGTAACAGCCACTGTAGTAATTGTTAAAAACTATACTATTGTATTGTTTTACTAAGCGAAAAACAAAGCAGGAATGGATTTTAAAGAACAAATGAGTAATTTCTGTGATTTATGACGTTGCCAGCTCTTATCTTTGTGAGACAGGTTGCCTTAATTCAAATTGAAAACTGAAGTTGTTTTCACTGAGTGCTTCAGATGAACCACTTGTGACTGAGAGTAATTGGTTTAAAAAAAAAAAAAAAAAGGCCAGCCAACCCGTCCCCCCCCCCCCCCCCCCCCAGGAAAATTTATTGTTTGTCTTTTGGGGAGTTGACAGAAGTTTTTGTATTTCTGTCCCTCGTCCTGCAGAAAACTAGATTTCTCCCACTATGCAAACTTCAAAGTATGTGATACACCGACTGTGGTAATGTTTTAAACATTAGGTCATTGATCTTTCAGCTAAAAAATATTGCCATCTTGTTGAACTTTGTGTTTCTTTTCTCCCACTCATCTGACAAGGGATTGTTGCAGTTTGAGTCATTGCACAAGTAGAGCTGATTGGGAACAAGATATGTTGAGCAAAGGTACTTTACTCTTTGGTCTTTAATCATCCTGACACTGTTTTGTTTTGTTTTTTCTGTAGGTATCTGATGGATGGACCCGAATCGAGCTCAGAGAGTGAAATGGAAGTGGACGACGAGAGTGAAGAGGAAATGAACACAAAGGTAAATTTGTTTTTTTTAAGTGAGCCTATAAATATAATCGAATGTCAGGTTTAAAGCTCCCTGCTGCTTTGCAGACGCCGCAGAAGAAGGAGAAACAAGTCACGGCCAAAAAGACACCAGAGAAGAAGGAGGAAGATGATGAGTATGCTGGCTCCACTGATGTGGATGAACCAGGTTGGCATCAAACGCTTTTTAGGGGAATTAAAATTCAGAAGAAAATGTGACTGAACTTTACCTGACATTTCTGCCAGCATCAGTATTTCGGCTTAACTTTCTTTCTTAAGGCTGTTATAGGGATAAGAGTCGAGCACATCATTGCAGAAACGTCTACAAAATGAAGGCAATGCAAAACCTTTTTTTAATGTGATTCAGCTGACTTAGAGCCAAGGTTTGTCCAAGACAAATAGACTGAAGGAAATGGCAGGGGATGGGAAGTTGACAGTCGGTTCAATGATCAGGTGAAATGGAGGAAATTGAAAAATGACAGCCAAGTTAAGCAGGCAATTACAGTTTGAATCAAGTGCCAGTAATAGGAACAAAAACCAAAAACAAGCAAAAAGGAAAAAGAAAGTATTCTCTTCCAACATTAGACTGTCATGCACACACCTGTCTTTGAGTCTGCTTATCGGGTAATATAAGCTTTAGGTTATTTACAGCCCTGTTTCCTCATCTGTTGATACGCTGTATAAGATTTAAATAAAAACACAATAACATTTTTTTCTTTAAAAATTTAAAGAGTTTGAACATATAACGTCAGGATCCCCCAACAGAATTTTATTTGCTGCGTGACCTTTTGATCTACATAAACTTATTTGTGCCAGGAAACTGCTCTGTGAGAGTCAATCACAGTGAAGGAAACTACAAACCTAAAGGTCTGGAACCCTAAATTTAAATCATACTTGTTAATTAAATTCATTTTAATGAATAAACAAGTAAACATTCATTTGTATATCTGCACTGAAAAGATCCGGGAGCTGAGCGTAAGTGGCTGAGACTCATTGATTCATTCTGTTAGCTTAAATAACTAGAGATGGAGAAGAGGGTCACACGTGAGCTGAAGAGGACAGAATGGATAGAGAGGAGGCCAGGGGACAATTTGAGAGCCCAGGGATTAGACAAAAGGGACAACCTTTATAAAGCACTTGGAAATGGGTGAGATGGCAGCACTGCCATTTAAAAAATAAATAAATAAATAAAAAGAACAGGAACAACATACTTACTGTAGATGCAATTTTGAGGTGGGGAAAAAAAGAACAGGGGCAAGATGTAATCACCATAAAGGGACTTGAGCATGATTCTCATTTCTATGTTAATACGAGGGCCAGAAGTAAAGTGCTGAGGTGCATCAGAGAGGACAAACAGCAAGGGCTGACTCACCAAACGCATACATGATGACAGACGGCATTTTAATTAGACCACCTTCTCTTTTCCCCCTCAACAACACAGGATTTTACGGTGGTGGCAGATGTGCAAATTAAAGGAAAAACCTGAATCCTACAGGGATCTGAGGGGATCTGATGGCTTGTGCTGTCAGGGGGTCGTTACTTGGTCCACTTAACCTCACAGATTTGTTCTCAGATGACCTTTATTCTGCGGTGGCACAGAGAGTCGATGAATGGCTAAAAATGATGAAAATCGCATGCTGTGGCTTTAACAAGTGTTAGACAGCTTTCCGCCCAGTCATCACCAAAACACCAAATGGGAAAATATCTTTTGGAAGAATGGCTCTTCATCGTTCCAGCGGGGTGCAAGAGAACTGAAAAATTAATGCTGTGAAGGTGTTTTTGGCAGATATGGCTTGGCTGGTTTCACCTTTAATTTGGTACTCGGGTACTCATTAAAAAGCAGATTCGCCTGGTGTTTTTTCGCTCCCATCTGTGCTCGATGAGAATTGTAGAAAACATAATGGCAGCATAAAAATCTCCATCTCCAGGTGACCAGAATTTAAAGCAGCAGATGTGTGATTAATTATTTCATTAGTTTAAGATTGGGGTCATAGAGCGGTCACAGTATTTTGTGTTGTCGGTGAACTCGGAGAAGGGAAAATTGTGTTAAATACAACTCATTAACAAAATTTTCTCCAAGTCATTTTCAGGTAAAGCTGGTGAGTTTAATCACACTTAAAAAAAAATGTCTCATTCTCCCAGGAGGCGATGATGATGAATCTGCAGTGGACACAGAGGATGAGCTGCAGAGGTAAACAGGACAAATCATTTTGATTATGCTGTTTCTAATCCTCATTCTTCGATAACTAATTCTTATTTGATTGTTAGGGTGCTCAAGTCTTATTTTGATTAATAATTTTACAATAACGTGTTTTCTTTCACACTGAGCCAGTTTTTTCTAGCGACTCCTGCTATTTCCAGAGCATTTCATTGTCTTTTAGGTCACGGTGAGCTGCAGTTTTACTATTTTCCTTCAGCATTACTGCCGTAATCAGCATTGTTTTTGCAGACGTTGTAGTAAAAACATGTGATGTAATGTAAAAACCCACTTTATGCTATTTTTCCAGCACCATTCAGCAGATTAAATAAACTCCTAGCTTTCTGCACAGACACTATTGAATAAAATAGAAGTCTATCTGCTCCCTCAAGATGTTTATGGGAGAAGACATAAAATTCTTGACCAGAACGCCTCTTTAATAAACTGCTTTTGGGCACATTAGCCTTTAAAAGAGATACTGCTGTACTAAAGTAGCCTATAGTGTTGTCATGACTAAATCTATATTGACTTTATGAGGATATTGTTGATGTTATATATAATATGTACATCTTATTTGTCACATTTAGTCCTAAATGCACAGTTAAAACAACTTTATATCCTTTTTAAAATTTCTTCATGGTCTTTACCTGATCCCTTAGCGAGATTCCCTTGATTCCCTGAGTGAAAATAATGAAAAGATTCATTAAATGTGTAAAAATGACAGCAGAGCTGTGCCCCCTGCTAGAATGTGGCCACACAATACCAAGAAAAAAACCCATCTTTTGAGAGCAGGCTTGTTAACATGTAGGATAAAAAGGTTTGTCCTTGTGAAAGGGTGGAAGAGGAGAGAAAACAGAAGAAAGCAGCAACAGAAGGAACGGTGGTGAAGGACGAGGATCCGTACGGGGGGTCGACGGATGAAAACACAGACGCTGAAGCTGAAGAGGATCATCCCATCCCCGAGCTCCCAGGTATGCATCGATTAGTTCCCATCCAGCTGCTGGCAGCTTGTGTTTTGCTTTCTTTATTTTTTTCTCCTCTTCTCTTATAATTTTCCTGCTCACTGTGTTCCACTCTTCTTGATCTTTTGCTTCCCACTTTGTCTTCTCTTCTAGATTTCCTAAGCGGAAAGCACTTTTTCCTCTACGGTAAATTCCCCAACAATGACAGACGACTGCTGTTACGATACATTGTTGCCTTTAATGGGTGAGAAGACTTTTAGTGGTTATTCCCAATGGACAAAAAAAGACATAATCTGTGCAATTATAACTGTAATTTATGTCCCTATCTTTGCTACAGAGTGATCGAGGACTATATGACAGAGAAGGTGCAGTTCGTGGTGACCAGTGAAGGGTGGCACGACTCCTTTGAAGACGTGAGTCGTACCCTCTTTTCTCTTTTTCTTTGAAAATAAGTTGTTTTCGGCAGCCACAACCAAATAAACATGTCTAACGGGGGCTTAAAAAGATTTAATATTTGGTGTACCCGTGTGTGTAAGCTTTTTATCTTTCACTCACACAGTCAAGACAATTTTGTAAAGGAAATTGCTTCACTTAACTTTGTGTCAAGTGTTGCTTTATTATACAGTGTGCACAGCTAAAAATAAAAAAAGGGAGAGGAAATACCCTTTGAATTTTCCACTCCAAGCGTTATCAGCCCAGAGTTCTGAGGCCTTTTCATTTACGCAGTATGCACCTACTGTTTTGCAAGGTGTAATCATATAAAAGCACTGAAGCAAACTGGGAAGCACTTTAGCATTCCCAGGAAAAATTCAGCAGCAATGGGGACGAGTACCTTTCAAGTGTAGGTCACTATGGTTTCCAGCCATTTGCGTGCATTTTTAGCATTTGAATTCACATCTTAGGTACAGTTTGAAGGGTTTTAAAGGCTTTACACCTCAGCCTGTCTGACCATTTGTAATGCAAGCAGGACATGACGTGACTGTGCTTCTTGCTTTTGCTCTGACTTCCTTGCAGGCGCTGATGGAGAACACCAATCTGAATTTTGTCAAACCGGAATGGATTTATGCAATCAGTGCACGACAAAAGATGCTGCCCTATCAGCCCTACACCGTCGTCCCCTGAACTATACACTGTATGCAGCGTGCGGCCGCACTCACACCCCTCATCCTGATGAAGGAGCAGCAGGGAAAGCCATAAACACATTTTCCGTTTCAGATAAACAGCTACACTTTCATAGAGCAATAAGTCAACTGTTTGTTATTATCGATGCCTTTATATTGGACTTCATATTTGATATACATATAATTTCTCCACCTCTCTGCAAATGTTTTCAGCTTTCGGCCAAGCTCTGCAGACTGTCCACTACATAGTGTTTCTTTCTTGAGGTTATTGTTAGGATTAAGTATAGGTTTATTTTTAGATTGCGCTCTCGAGGGTCGTTAGCCCCAGCTTGGCCAGGAACCAATTTCATCATCTCCACCATCATCATCATCATCCATGTGCTGCTGAGTCTCTTGGGCTTTGTGAATGAAGCACACACTCTGGCTCAGGACTTGTTTGAATTTCTCACTTCCTGTGCTGCAGTTTGTTGCTGCTCGCTTCGGCTACCTCAGGCACTGTCTGGAAATGAGTTATCACCCTGTCCTGACAGCCAGCAGCACTGATAATACACCATTTGTGTAAGTGGGAAGACTATTATGAAAACGACCCAAAGTCAGGTGAAAGATGTCAGTTATGGAAGGTTACAGCCATGGAAAAAAAGAAGAAACTGAACATTTTTGTTCTTCGTTTTATTTGATTTATTTAAAAAAGGGATAAAATTATTAATTTCTTTGTCTTGATAAATGAGTTTTGGATTTGGTTTTATTCGTGTTTGTAGAAGAAGCATAGGCTGAGGACATAAAACAGACATCAGTGTTGGCGTCCTTTTTAAGATTCTCATTCATTCACGTGCAAGAGTCCAGCTTAACATCTCCTTTGCTGCTTGGCCAAAGTGGCTTGTTCAGTTCTCTGTCTCAAACTTTTTTTTCCTTGTAATACCTAATTATTTTGTCTAAATAAAAAAAAAAAAAGATTTTTAATTAAAAACTTTGCTCTTTTCTTTTTATTAATCAAACTGTCTCTGCACTGAGCTGCTCTCATTTCTTCCTCTGTCTTCACTTGTGTTTGCAGTGCGAGAGGCACTCTTCCTTTTCATTCCTTCTGTGATCTCTAGTCCTCTCTCCTCTCTAATTTACTTCTCCTCCTGTTTTGTGCCCTGGAGCCACTGGGTCTTCTGCTCTCTCAGTCAAGGGGATTAGAAAGATGTTATGTGCATGAGAGATGGGGGAAGGAGTGGTGGTTATAGGGGAGAGACACTGCAGGAAAGATGAAAAGGTTTGGATTCTCAGCAAGGATGCGTTTTTTTTAAAGTGGCCAACTATTGGATTGTCTTCTCATACAGTTCTTGTCTAAGGTGGAGTCACACACATACCACCAAGTGTGAAGCATAGCAGGGACGCTTGCAACAACTTTGTTGCAGGAACTTATTTGTTTCTTGTGAAAGAAAGAGTTGCAAGGTCAAATCCATTTAGGTCTCGAAGCGGTGAAATTTACGGTAGCAAGTGGCGTCGACTGAATACTTGTCACATTTCACTTGAAAGGCTGTCTCTGAGACAGCGGGAAGGATTGGCTGCTTTTAAACCGTCAAATTTGACAGGTGGACTTTGTTAAATAGCGGTTTCCACCTTACTCTTGTCACCTTGATTTCTTCCTGGCAAATTCATTTATTCCCATGAGCATTTTTATATCTCTTGTGAATCTTGGCAATGACTTTTCCTGACAAAAACTTTTCTCTCTGGCTCGCCAAATATTTTGCTTAACTCTGTATACCTAGTCCTCTTTATCTGTGCCATGCAGTACTGGATTAAGGTGATGGATGTTTTTCCTCTAAATATTATAAATCCTCCATCTCTCTCTCCCGTTTCTCTTTCTGCTGTTTCATTCTGTTTAGAGCCCTGAAAATCTATTTGTTTGAATTAATTTTCTTAGATAATTGTTTAGCAATCTTACTATGGCAAAATCATCTTTAAATCTATAGTACACAATAAGATTAATTCACATACACACGAAACAAATTCACGAGTGGTCAACAGACTATCAACAACAGTGACAGAAAATGCATTTCTCATATATTAGATTTCACTCAATAGAAGGAAAAAAAGAAAAGATGTTGAAAAGCTCTTCCAGGAAGTTTGCTTGTCGATGAGTTAGCTGGGGTTTTGAACTGATGGGTCGTTAAAAATGTTAAAACTTTCATAAAATATTAATTCCAGTTGTTTTAGTCAGAATTTTGGGATGGGACTGTTAATTTGGAGGAAGTTAGAGTACAAAGTCCAAACGTACTGTTACTTTGTATTTCAACTTCTCGTTAGCACAAACATCTAATCAGGTCAGGATGAGCTGTCAGAGTTCAATCTGAATAGAGAATAAAAGTCATTTAGGTCAGTTTGCATGTGATGTGGATTTTGATGCCAAATAGGCTGATCTGAGTATTTCAGAGACGACCACATGACTATTTCTAGGTGTTACAGGGTTTAAAGAGAATGGGCGGAAAAAGAGAAAATATGACTGTTTACCCTTCACCCTGTCAGCCTGCAAGAAACGGAGGCTACAATTTGCAAGGGCTCACCAAGAAACTAAAACAAAAAAATATTGCCTGGTCTGATGAGTCCTAATTTCTGCTGCAACATTTGAATGGTTTCTGTCAAAAAATGTGAAAGCATGGATCCATCTTGCCTTGTGGATCCAGTTCATGCTGCTGGTGGTGTAATGGTGTGAGAGATGTTGTCTTGGCATACTTTAGGCCTCTTAGTACCAACAGAACATTAGTTGAACACCAAAGCCTACCTGAGTATTGCTGCTGACCATGTCCACCCCTTTATAACCACACTGTACCTATCTTCTGATGGCTGCTTCCAGCAGGGTCCAATGCCCCAATCATCCCACAGTGGTTTCTTGAACATGAGTTCACTGTACTGAAATGGCCTCCACAGTCACCTGATTTCCATCCAGTAGATCACCTCTGGCATGTGCCACCAACAAATCAGCAGCAAATGTATGATGCTATCATGTCAATATGGGTCAAAGTCTGTGACGAATGTTTCAAGCACCTTATTGAATCTTCGTCACAAAGAGTTAATGCAGCCCTGAAGACAAGCGGGACTCCAGCCAGAAGCAGAAAGATGTACCTAACAAAGTGGCCGGTGAGTGTATATTATAATTGGTGATGCATCCATTCATCTGTCACTTTAATGTTGCTGCTGGTGTGTTTGTGTTTATTTTAATCCTTAAAGAGGCCTGAGTATAAAATGAAGTTACTCATGTAAGTGCAAGCATTTCAAAACTACACTTGACATTACCTGAATACCTACTACTACTTTTTTCTGCACCGGTGGTGACAGCTGATTCATAACCTGAGCGTCACTTCAGTCAAAGCCATATGCATATTTGACTTGATGATTAGATTCATTGATGTGTTGCTTCATGGATCCATATACTTATCCTTTTAGGTAACTGCTCTGCATTTTTCTTAAAACTCATTTATATTTTGATCATAGATCCAATTTTTTTCCACTCAGGTTTTCCCCTTTCCCCCCAGCTCGCAGGGATAGTAAGACTCACCAGCTTGAAGGACGGTTCCACTGTGATTTCTTTTTATCATGACAGCTGTGGCAGTTTCTCCTGCATGGCACTTTTAAATCAGATTTGCCATATGGACTCTAATATTTCTGTTCGACTCCAAATCTCTGGAGCATTTTTTTAAACCTATCATTTAAAGTGATCCATCACAATAAATGAAAAGCAGAATTTCATCAGCATTCATATAGGGCAACTCATTGCTTCATATTAACATTTACTTGTCAAAAAAGTGAATGAAACCTTTTTACTTGATCCTATAAATACTATTATGCATATTTATGAAAAGCAGCTGACTGAATAAAGTATTGAGTTCTTCTGCACAAGTTAGTAATTTCCTCCAGTAAGTCCCACAGTTTGCTATTCAGATGTCACTTATTGGTTTGCTGAGTGTGTTTCATCAGTCACCGTCTTGGTTTTATGCAACCAAGAACTGACCATATTAGAAATGTTATAAGAAAGAGACACGGCACTCAAAGGATCCTGATGAAAGAAAATTAGATCCGAGGTAATGGGTTATTTTATGCATGCAGTATTTGTGCATTTGTTATTATTAATGTTATTTGCTTATTTTTGAATATAAATTAATTTAAAAAAAAAATGCCAATAACTGGCAGATACAATTTCAAGAAGACTGCTGAGGTTCAGTACTTCCTCCTGGAAGGACATTGGCCAGTATTTTTTATTTTTCATGTTATATTTTCCAATGCCTTACTTACCAAAACTGAAGCACTGATTTCTTGGATAGGCTGTTCTGCGACTCAAAACAAAGCCTGCTTTGCTATTTGTCAGATAACTCCATAAAAACACAAACACAGAAGAGAGACACCCAGTTTAGTTGACTCCAGTCAGTTCTATCGGCCTGTATTGGAAACTGCTTCTCACTCAGAGTATCCAGCGATAAAGCATAAGTTTAAGCCTAAAGAGTAAATAATGATAAGAAAAAAAGAAAACCAAAAGAACAAAACCCACTTGCAATAAAATGTCTTGATGCATGCTCAATCATCCAGGTAAGGAAATCCCAAAAAGTTGATTTTGGATGTAGTGTTTTCCCACTGAAAATGCTACATCCAGATCAACAGAATTAGCTTTTTGGGACTTGTAATAAAAGCAGACATTAGCTATAAGAATTAGGCTAAAACAAAACAAACATAATTAGTCCTGCTCTAAAACTGGGCACTTTTTTATGGGATTCTACTGGCATTTTTTCTTTTTTAGTGAATCGGCCCAGGAACTGTGACCTTTTGGAACAAAGTGACCAGTCTGACTGGTCAACCTCAAGGAAGTTACTGTTCCTAGTTATTTGTTTTTGTTGACTGAGGATGTTATTAGTTTAAATTTAAATGATATGATGCTCTTGTGGATCTTATCTGATTCTCCATCTGAATACAATAGTATTGGTATAATGTGCCACACTCAACACTGTTCCAAAGTAATGCACTTGAATACTCAGATTACTTTTTTGTTATAACAGGTATTATGCTGTTATCCGTGTTTTAGTTACATTTTCAGATGAGTTCTGTTAGATATGCTTCCACATTTCTTTTCTTGTGACAAAAGAAAAAATACAATATTTCTGTCTCTACCTGCCTCCTTGGTACACATAAATAATAAATACAATATGAAAAGATAGACTTTAGTACTACTGGAAGGTATGATTATGTCAGTCAGGTCAACTAATGTGACGGCAGAGAGGACAGGTGTATTCACATCATTCTGTGCTGGGGTTATAAAAAATGTCTCTCGGCTGTTGAAGAGGTTTACATTTTGAAGAAGTACTTACAAGTATTTCCATTACACTGGTTGCAAGGCCTGCTGAGGAGGAGCTTTTTGTTTGGCTGAAGCTGTTTCTCATGAGGTAAATGAACAAGCTTATTCTTACCAGTAAAGAATCCCACTGCTGCTTACTTCCCATGACTAAGCATTTCTTTTCAATCTCTTTGTGTTTCTTCACAAATTTTGCATTTAAACTTTAGTAATGATTGAACTCTCTCTCTCCCATAGAGTGCTTTTTGTCATGTCTCTTGCTGCTCTACCTCTCTTTCACCTCCAACCAGTCATGGCGGATGGCTACCCCTCACTGAGCCTGGTTCTGCTGAAGGTTTCTTCTTGTTAAAAGTTAGTTTTATCTTCACCATGGCTGCCAAATGCTTCCAAATGCATTTGATTGTTGAGGTTTTCTTCTCTTTCTAATATCTTAGGGTCTTTAACCTATAATCTACAGGTCCTTCTCAAAAAATTAGCATATTGTGATAAAGTTCATTATTTCCTGTAATGTACTGATAAACATTAGACTTTCATATATTTTAGATTCATTACACACAACTGAAGTAGTTCAAGCCTTTCATTGTTTTAATATTGATGATTTTGGCATACACAACTCATGAAAACCCAAAATTTCTGTCTCAAAAAATTAGCATATTTCATCCGACCAATAAAAGAAAAGTGTTTTTAATACAAAAAAACGTCAACCTTCAAATAATTATGTTCAGTTATGCACTCAATACTTGGTCGGGAATCCTTTTGCAGAAATGACTGCTTCAATGCAGCGTGGCATGGAGGCAATCAGCCTGTGGCACTGCTGAGGTGTTATGGAGGCCCAGGATGCTTTGATAGCGGCCTTAAGCTCATCCAGAGTGTTGGGTCTTGCGTCTCTCAACTTTCTCTTCACAATATCCCACAGATTCTATATGGGGTTCAGGTCAGGAGAGTTGGCAGGCCAATTGAGCACAGTAATACCATGGTCAGTAAACCATTTACCAGTGGTTTTGGCACTGTGAGCAGGTGCCAGGTCGTGCTGAAAAATGAAATCTTCATCTCCATAAAGCTTTTCAGCAGATGGAAGCATGAAGTGCTCCAAAATCTCCTGATAGCTAGCTGCATTGACCCTGCCCTTGATAAAACACAGTGGACCAACACCAGCAGCTGACATGGCACCCCAGACCATCACTGACTGTGGGTACTTGACACTGGAATTCAGGCATTTTTGCATTTCCCTCTCCCCAGTCTTCCTCCAGACTCTGGCACCTTGATTTCCGAATGACATACAAAAGTTGCTTTCATCCGAAAAAAGTACTTTGGACC
The DNA here is from genome assembly GCF_036321145.2 of Pelmatolapia mariae. Lineage (NCBI taxonomy): Eukaryota > Metazoa > Chordata > Actinopteri > Cichliformes > Cichlidae > Pelmatolapia > Pelmatolapia mariae. Next base: position 65,104,707 of record NC_086236.1, read on the forward strand.
ACTGAGCAACAGTCCAGTGCTGCTTCTCTGTAGCCCAGGTCAGGCACTTCTGCCGCTGTTTCTGGTTCAAGAGTGGCTTGACCTGGGGCATGCGGCACCTGTAGCCCATTTCCTGCACACGCCTGTACACGGTGGCTCTGGATGTTTCTACTCCAGACTCAGTCCACTTCTTCCGCAGGTCCCCCAAGGTCTGGAATCGGTCCTTCTCCACAATCTTCCTCAGGGTCCGGTCACCTCTTCTCGTTGTGCAGCGTTTTCTGCCACACTTTTTCCTTCCCACAGACTTCCCACTGAGGTGCCTTGATACAGCACTCTGGGAACAGCCTATTCGTTCAGGAATTTCTTTCTGTGTCTTACCCTCTTGCTTAAGGGTGTCAATGATGGCCTTCTGGACAGCAGTCAGGTCGGCAGTCTTACCCATGATTGCGGTTTTGAGTAATGAACCAGGCTGGGAGTTTTTAAAAGCCTCAGGTATCTTTTGCAGGTGTTTAGAGTTAATTCGTCGATTCAGATGATTAGGTTAATAGCTTGTTTAGAGAACCTTTTCATGATATGCTAATTTTTTGAGACAGGAATTTTGAGTTTTCATGAGTTATGTATGCCAAAATCATCAATATTAAAACAATGAAAGGCTTGAACTACTTCAGTTGTGTGTAATGAATCTAAAATATATGAAAGTCTAATGTTTATCAGTACATTACAGGAAATAATGAACTTTATCACAATATGCTAATTTTTTGAGAAGGACCTGTATATTACACACCATGCGGCAAATATTGTGAATTGACGCGTTATAAATAAAATAAAATTGAAATAGAATGAATTACTTTTTAATAGGAGCTTGGAATATAACAACACACTAAGAGTAATGCCACCCAACACTGGATAGTAATATTATAGCCCTGATTTCTAGTTCAGTAGTGTTCACCATTTTCTTTCTTAGGGCTGGGTGAATATAAATTAATGGAAAAAATAATAAATTAAAAACAAAAAACAAAAAAACCCTATGCACTTAACTTACTATGCATCCTGACCTACATTCAGTAATATCGTCGGGACAGTAGAAACCAAAGTCATCTTGTCCAAGTACCTATAATGAAGACCCTAAATATTAGAAGGGATGATATTAAAATACTGTAACTCATTATTGATCAAATTACCCTATTCTGTAAACTAAAATAAGCAATTGCAGAAAACAACATTGCACAAACCACACAGTTAAAATGATAGAACAGAAATATAAATACAAGGCGTAATTTGGTTTTCGCACCGCCCCTTAATATCAACCTGAACCAATGGAATTACAGTCTGTCTGCTGTGAGCGCAAGTTGGCTCTGTGATTTATTTCTTAACTGAAACTGTGAAACCTACACGACCCCCTCCTCCCCTCTTCGTCTTCCTCTTCTCTCCTCAAACAGTTTCCATCGTCCTCCATCTCCTGTCAGACCCCCGCAGCACTGACCCGACAGAGGAGGGGGACTTTACCCCTGATGGTGTTTACGCCCACCGACTGAGGTCAATCTGGGGGGAGGTCTGCCGTAAATTGTTGATTGGATGCCGCGGACGGACAGCCAATTTCTCGCTGAGCGGTGTTCCTGAGCGGAGAGCGAAGCTAAATGTGAGCACCTGAAGCACCGCAGGGTAAGTAACCGCTTTAAAGCAAATTGAAAAGCAGATTTATTCTTTTTTATTTTATTTTTTTGTCTTTTAAATATAGAAACCTCTGTCAGTTCAGATAGGACTGGCAGCGTCTTAAGGGGAACTTGTTGCCAT